>NC_082387.1:11022197-11024697 GCF_031168955.1 Gadus macrocephalus
AGCTGGGAGCAACTCAACGCAGGAACCCTTAGGTTACCAGGTCAGGTCACAGGGTAAGAAGATGGGCACCGTGTGTGTGTGTGTGTGTGTGTGTGTGTGTGTGTGTGTGTGTGTGTGTGTGTGTGTGTGTGTGTGTGTGTGTGTGTGTGTGTCAGTCAGTCAGTGGGGGGGGGGGGGTTACATGGATCTGGTTTCTGATTTACGCTCTGACCCCCACAGAGAGGCTGGTGAAGGCATGTCACTGTCTGCCAGAGCTCTACAGCTCTATTTGTCTAACTGTTCCGCTTAAACTGTCCACAACTGCCGTCACGTCAACACATTATTTCAGATAGATTGCTCTTTTTATGGGTTTTGCAATCTTCTGGTCATCGTATTTTTCCTCATCTGTTACAGGGAGAATATCTGGTTCCTGATGTGTTTGAATGACACATAAATAAAACAAAACTAGATACTATCTATATAGACGTATAGATGTATAGATCCATTGAAGGTGTATATAAAGGGGTAGGCATTTAGGGGTGTTTTAAGGACTTCAAGTCATCTGGTTTTCTTGATATACTGTTCACCCTGCCCCCCCCCCCCCCCCACACACACACACACACGGTTCTGGAAACCGTGAACACATAAACGCACACAATGTGCTGGCTATGACTTAATCACCGTCTCACCACCGTGAACTTGTGAAGACTCCTAGGAGTCCCATTCTACAACACTCACAAAACAAAATGGCCGCCAAGGGCACATGAGCCCATGCCAAAAGCGACACACACACACACACACACACACACACACACACACACACACACACACACACACACACACACACACACACACACACACACACACACACACACACACACACACACACACACACACACACACACACACACACACACACACACACACACACCATGCTGTGCATGTGCATGTGTCTCTCCGATTCACATGCCAGAGGAGCTTTGCACTCCTGGCAGAGGCCTGGTGACTACACTGCTACTGTCGTCGGGGGCAACGGCATGCCCTGTCACCGTGGGCAACAGCAATCCCTGTCCCCGGGGGGGCAACAGCATGAAGTCATAACCGTCCCCGACAGTCTGGATGCCAGAGTATGACACTCCTGCAGGCCAGGTCGTGAACCACAGGGCGACATTGGGAGAGAAATGGAGAGTGAGAGAGAATAAAAAGTAGCCACTTTTGATAGAGATCCAATGCAATGAGACATAGAGAGCGAGAGAGACAGAGAGACCCAGAGAGAGCCTAGGTCCACATGAGCGGATAAGACTCTAATGTCATTTGACCTACTGACAGTGAAAAATGGAAGTCAGAGGAGCCCACGTCAAAAAGAAGGGTTCCCGTCATCAAATAGACCAGATTATGTCTCACGTGGGAACCACTTTACCCGTCATCGTTATTTCACCGTTTCAACACCAGCAGAATTCGATCGCATGGTGGGAACCTGAGCGGGATGCGTGCGTGCGTGCGTGCGTGCGCGTGCGCGTGCGCCGGCGTTTGGGCGAGCATGCAAGAGAGAGAGAGAGAGAGGTGCGAGGGGACACAGAGGGGGATCACAGCAAGGTAGCCTAATTGAAAAAGGCAGAGGGAGAAAATCGTTAAACAAGCCCCACTGGTGTCTCCCTTATTAGATTCCCTCCTCTGGTGTCACACTGATTAAATCCCCTCTTGTTTCCCCTAACAAACTCTAGACTCCCAGGCGATTTGTTAAGGACAGAAATTATTGGGAATTATTCTGTATGTGTGTACCTGTGTCTACTTTTGTTTGTGTGTGCGTGTGTCTTTTTGTGTATGTGTCTTTCTTGTGTGTTTGTTTGCATACAAGCACAATTTGTTGTTGTTAGCATGTACAATGTTATTTTCTGTCTGTTTCCAAATGCTGACCAAGCTGAAATTGTAGCATCACCTACATGCTGGCAAATCCCCCCTCTCTCTCCCTCCCTCTCCCTCCCTCCCTCCCTCCCTCCCTCCCTCCCTCCCTCCCTCCCTCCCTCCCTCCCTCCCTCCCTCCCTCCCTCCCTCCCTCCCTCCCTCTCTCTCTCTCTCTCTCTCTCTCTCTCTCTCTCTCTCTCTCTCTCTCTCTCTCTCTCTCTCTCTCTCTCTCTCTCTCTCTCTCTCTCTCTCTCTCTCTCTCTCTCTCCCTCCCTCCCTCCCTCCCTCCCTCCCTCCCTCCCTCTCTCTCTCTCTCTCTCTCTCTCTCCCTCTCTCTCTCCTGCAAGGCCCCTTCTGTTCACCTTCTCATCCCCCCATCCTCGCGTCCCCCGCCCCCCACTCCCTCTCACTCACTCATCCTCAGCAGCATCATAATATTTTCCGTCTGCCGTGAAAGATTGAGACATAAATGAATCCCATGGCAAGCGGGAACAGCTGCGAACGCCGACTCCCATATATTACAGCGGGGCCCAGAACCCTCTCATATTCCCCTCACGCCGGGCCCATCAGCCGGTACACTAGACCCCGTTACTCTCATTAGATTTTATGGCACTTG
>NC_082387.1:11027197-11094697 GCF_031168955.1 Gadus macrocephalus
TCCAAAACAGATTGATGATGGAAATAAATGAACAAAGTGAGAATAGCATGAATTATTCAGGGATGGCTTGTGGGGCTTCGGGCATGGCAGTCTAGCACTGCATAACCTTGCATGGCATGGTACAAAACTTGAGGGTCTGCCACATGGAACCATTCTTATAGGAGCCCTGTGACTACTACATGATGAACTCACGAATACAAACGAATTCTCGCCTTGTCGCCATATGGTGCAGCCTTGGCATCTAGGATGAACCCAGAGGCGGTCTGGGAGTTCAGAGAGGAAAGAGCTAAGGATTTACCACTCTGAAAGATGGGTTGATGTGAACTTGAAATGTTGTTCCTTTGTGCATTACCCAAAGGTGGTTGGTGAAAGGGTTATGGCCCGAAGATCGACGTCATTGTTCCAACGATGTTTGTTTCAAACACGAGTTGGTGACATCGAACTGAGAATTTGCGGCGAGGAATGAGCGTGAACGGGGCTGATGTGACGTTATCATTGAGAACGTTTTTTATTTCAAAGGAATGGTAAGGATGATAATGCGCCGATTTTCACCTCGCTCGACAAACACACGTTTGTTTTCAGCACAGCTCTGCACTCAGCTCCGCTTTACAGCCATGAAAGAAAGTCGGCGTGAGGGTGATAGAGGTCTGACGGCCTCTGTGATTCTGAAGAGATGGGTATTCATGGGTTCAGAATACAATGTGGCTAAAGTGATGCCTGTAAGGTTGACACAAACCACACAAACCACTGATGCCGTGCACCGAGATGATTCTATGCACTTCACTTCTCAACACCACACGTCATTGTCCTTCCCTTAATCTGACCTACGTTCTCCAGCTTCCCTCTCTGCCATCTTTCCAAACTACATTCTTTGGTGTTTTCATGGGATCATTCATTCAAAGCCTCATTTTCGCTTCTCTCAGTCGCTCCATTGCTGGAGCGCTCTTTACTTCACTAACTTCTACCTAACTTACTTGAATACTCTCCTCTGGTCTACGCCAACTGACCTATCAATAAATTATGGATTGATGGTCAAGCAACAGTCAACAGTCAACAGTCAAACGGGCATTTCAGGGCTTAGGTAAGAGTGTACAGATTCAGGTACACAACAAACACCCACGGAATGCACAAACAGACACAACAGAACGCTGTGGTTGACATGAAACTGGTTCCATATTCACACATTCACAGGGGGTTGAGGGGAGGTGGACTCGGAGGGGCTGATTACTAACGCAGGCCCTGGGAAACCATTCCACAAGTAATTGCGATAAAAGGCTAAACCGATGACCTTGATTTGACACAAAGATTGTCGTGCACGTACAAACGTGCTCAGAAATGCACATGGAAAACATGTTTTGAAGCAGAACATGGCAATCAATGTCAACAAGTCGCCGGCCAATGGGAAGGTTGAACAATGGCGCGCCATTATTGCCGTTGTGTTTACCCAGCAGCCCCAGAACAACAGGAAGACGTTAATCAATAGTTTGTCACATGGCGCTATCTGACTGTGTGTGTGTGTGTGTGTGTGTGTGTGTGTGTGTGTGTGTGTGTGTGTGTGTGTGTGTGTGTTTGTCTGAGTTCCTTAACAGCCAGCTGGGGGACAAAAAGGCTCCTTGAGGATTAAATGGCCACTTAATCGAACACTTGAGATGTTTAATGGCGTTTGTTTGTGTGCGAGTGTGTGTGTGTGCAATGTGTGTGTGTTAGTACGTGGTTGCGCGTGCGCGTGCACACTTGTGTGTGTGGGTGTGGTTGTGGTTGTGTGTGTGTGTGCGTGTTTCTCCGTGTGGGTGTTTATGTGTCGTTCAGATCTACATGTAGATGTGTTGAGGTGTGTGTGTGTGTGTGATTTGCCCTGTCTACATAGCTGACACGGTAAACTGTGAATGTGTTTGGATTGATTTTCTTCAGAAATGTTGCTCGGGGCACTCGGTTTGCAACAACAGAACGGACTCTGCTTGTTTCTACTGATTAGGGCTTCTTGTTTGGTTAAGTATTGATTTGGCCGGAGAGTTCCTGAAATAGAACTTGAACTTTCGGCATTTTGTTGCGTGTACAAGTGTCTTCTGTGTGTCATTGGGGCCCTGTCGATACACAGCCAGTAAGGTTAATGAAAAGCTTTCCCTTTAAATGGTTGCATCGAGAAAATGTAACAACAAAAGTTTCAACATGGAATGAAGAGGTGTATTTACTAGGGCCCGACCGATTCATCGGCCTGCCGATTTAATCAAACGATTATAGCCTTTTTGAAAATAATCAACATCTGCCAAAAAGACGCCGATTACAACCGATTTTTCTTTTAGAAATGTTATTGCGCTTAGTATCCTGCAGATTGCGCTCCTACTCGCCTTGCTAACTAACAACTTTAGCTGGAGTAAAAGAGAGGAAATTGAATTTTACCGTACAACATGAAAGCACGCTCGCTCAGGCAGCTGCGCGCTCACCTCACCAATGTACACAAGATGCGTTGTTTGAGCATGTTGTGCTTGTTTTTCTTTAGGTCCCAGGCCATGTTAATTTGTTATACTGTAGACTCTAACGGTGAGACCATACTGGTCAGCACGCACGTGTTAGTCACTGCTCACGAGCGCAGCACATTGGGAGTTAGTTATTTATTTTACATTTTACATTACACTCATTTTTGACTGTAAATGTATTCTAAAACACTCAAAGGTTCTGCATTCAATTCGCATATTCGTCAGAAGTGTTTAAAGTATATTTAAGGTGTCAAAAACTACGTTTTATATGCTTTTTTTTGTTTTGTTTTTAATCGGCCGATTAAATCGTAATCGTAATTTTTCTCTGAAAATAATCGGCATCGGCACTAAAAAATCAATATCGGTCGGCCCCTAGTATTAGTACAAAACATCTGAATATCAATCTGTACGGAAGTAAAATTATATTTTTATTATAGATTGCTTTCTCACTCTTTAAAAACGTACAACTCTGTTGTTGTACTGCTGCAAGTAAGGGTCATACAGCTAAATTCCCTTCTACATAACAAGCTCTTTACTTGAAGGCTTGTGTAACCAGATAACTAAAACTGTATTAAGGCACATTTAAATCAATTTCCATCACTGTTTGACGCTAATTATTAAATGAATTAAGATGCCTGAACAAGGCCTTCCTGAGTGGGAGGCTCACAACACTGTGGCGCCCAGATGGTCAGAGCCATTCTTGGAGTCGGAGGTCTTAAGATGCTGCACTTTTGTAAATAATTCATCAGGCCAGAGTCAAAAAGTGCTCACAGTCTAAGTGCTGAAAGGGCTCAAAACCTTAAATACATGATGCCAAAGGGACTATGCCAAACGTTTCAATGTCAAACAGTTCAACCCATGTTCCACTCAACCTTCAGGGCTTGCGAAAACAACTAAAAGAAAGAATATTTTTCGCTACTGACTTGACTGAAAGCACTATTGTTTTTGAGTATCATTTTTTTTTTAGATTGGTTATTACGCGACCGCCCCAAACATTTTGAAATGGTCCATTCGTATGAATGGTCTGTCTGAATGTTTTGAAATGTCTCCATCAAATTGTCATAAATTGGTGGAAAATCCAGAATATTTTATTCATCTTATATCACCTCCGGTACATTCTTTTCCTGATTACTTTTACTCATGCAAATCATATCAATTACCAAGAAACCCTTCAGGACTAAACAATAAACACACCAAAAAATGAACTGAAAAGTTTGTCAGCTACGACGACTATTGTTTCCATCCTGAACCCAAAAACAATCTAAAAAAAGTTGAAAGTAACATGTTGACCTGGAGCCAAAATGGCGGCAGTGCCCTCATTTTCTGACAAGACCTCAGCGCTGAACGGAGATAAACCAAGGCCCTAGAGGGCCCCAGAGGAAGAGAGCAACACAAATAACCACGGCAACAATACAAGGATTTGGTGGAGCTCGATGCAGCCAGGGGCATTGTCTGGCTGAAGTCAGCTACTTTCGGCTTCTTTTGAAACTGTTCCTTGGGTGTAGATGACATTTCTCAGCAAACGAGAAGTACAACACCAACAAATGGAAAACTTCAAACGCCTCTGATACGTGTTTATTTCCCCTATCCATTTCTTGACGACTTTTGTTCAAAGTTTTTAATCTTGGAGGGACAAAAGTAGGAAGCAAGAAAAGAAAGTCTGAGGAAAGTGAAGTAAGTGAATACGGAAGAGAAGGGGAAAGAGAGAATGATGGAAAAAGAGAGAGAGACACACACACATGCACAGGGACAGTGCTGGTTTAGAAGGCTACCTTGCATTCTTCTCATAATAAGGCCTTTCGTTTTTTCCTCCCTCACTCGTCTTGTCAAGCCACACACAAGTGTAACCCTATACGGATGAAGTCATTGTGGGGAAGCACAGCAGCTATAAGTTACAGATGCCTACTTGACAAGCAGTGCAGCACAGCAGACCTCAGCGAGACAAAGTCTTTCATATGGCAACCATGCCCTGGTGGCACAGTGATTTGCATCAGTTAAACAGCCACATGTGATGGGCGACACTCAAAGACCAGTTTAATCGGGAATGGCATTTGGTTTTTGAGTATATAGTTGGACACAGCCGAGGTGTACTATATCACAAAAAAATAATCCCATTTTAAAGAATACTACTGAAACCCATCGCTATGCAACGAAGTCCCATGACCAAAACAATACAATTCTACTAAACTCGGGAACAACCTGGCAAATTACCGAAAATGAAGCTGCCTGCACTTCCAGGTGGCTTACATAGGTTCACAACCGTGATAGACTACTACGTAGAGGACTACGTATAGCTATATGGGCACCATGTGCCTCCTTAAGAGGAATGTATGTATGACAGCCTAGAGTCTGCCCCTCCCAACCAAACTAAGGGGCTGAACTGGCTAGCAACATGTCAGGGCCAGGCTACTTAGTGCACACACACAGTCATGGAGACATGCCTCCCTTTCACTGCCGAGCACACCCATTGGTGCCATTTTGTGTGCGTGTGTGCATGCGCGCGTTCGTGTGTGTGTGTGTTTGTGTGTGTGTGTGTGTCGTGTACATGCTTTGTGTGCATGTTTGTATGCCTGTTTTTGTTGATATGTTTGTGTATGAGCGAGTGTGTGTGTGTGAGCGTGTGTGTGTGCATGAGCGTGTGTGTATGAGCATGTGTGTGTGTGTGTGCGCATGTGTGTGTGCGTTCGTGCCTGCGTGCGTGCGTGCGTGCGTGCGGTTGCGTTCATGTGTGTGCGGTTGTGTTCATGTGTGTGTGTACTTCGTCCTGGGGTGTGGAAAGCCCCTTGTTTGCTGCTGCTCAGCAGGGCAGAGACACTCGTCCCAGGGTAATAGAGTGTGTTGTTGTCTGCTCACAAATATTGGCGGGCAAATTGAGCCACATGTCACCGGACAACGAGCCAGTATGGGAGGGGGGAAAAAGTGTGTTACCACCAGGCCGGCCACTTGGCCAGCTGTGCCTGGGGCAGGCGACCCAGGGTGGAGTGGCAGGGAGTGGGCAGCGGAGCACTGAGGCTTACCGGGTCTCCACTGGAAGAATGGAAACTCTCCGTTGATGATCGGTTGTATTGGTGCAGCCCCTAATCATAGTTAGAGTCACAACGGGTCACCCAGGCTCCACGTTTAACGACACCCAAGCGCTCTACAAGGGGAAAGGAAAAACTCCCCAAATCCAAGGGGAATTTGATTGTTGAGAGGGAACCCAGATGGGGGGGGGGGTCCCTCCTTCCAGGCATTGTGCAATAGGAGGTGCAGAAAACAGAGTAGAAACAAAAGGTTGAAGATCAAGTTATTAGAAAAGAATCGATTATTGATAATAAGTTAGTTAATTGGGGGCTCTTTCCTCTTGCCCGTCAATCATCCAAACAATGAGATACCTAGCTGTGAAAATGACCACTTTCAAACTTAATGGCTAATTTTAGAAGGATTTTACGAGTGGGTTCAGTATTGTTGTCATTATATGCTTCTAATTATCAGCATTACTATGCTTCTAATTGTTGTCAGTGTGTTTGTGTGGGTGTGTGCGTGTGTGTACACCAGTTTCTTCAAATTACCTCCAGATTTCATCAGCAATTGAATCACAGCAGGGGAGCCCCAAGGGCTGCCATGGAAACGGCGATAATGATGCGATGCGTTAACATTTCATGAACAGCATGTCAGATCTTCATGCCGGCAACAGTGAGTCCATTTTAAAGGATGGATGATGTGGGGGAAAAACAGAAATAAACAAGTGACATAGAAATGTTTCGAAGTGTGGTAGCTCACTCTTTGCCAGGCTCATCGGAGCAATAAATCATTTTTTTTTTAGGTGCTGATAAAAGCTTGAATAAAGTGTTTCATTGGACAGGTTTGCCACTGTGATAGTGTAACACTTAACTTTAGAGTGTTAAAATAATACTAATAAAAATGGGATGTGATATTCACACTTCCACTCCTCCGTCGTATGTTTACATGCTTGCCTATAATAAGACCAAGCATGTTTAACCCACTGGTCTACTGAACTTATTGAAGTACTGACTGAACTGGCGTCCTATAAGTTACATTCTCTTACCTAAAAATAACTTCGCTATCATCTTGTCACACTTAATGTTTTTGCATTAGCGAATAAAGGAATGACAAAATCACCAATATAGTGATCCAAATAATAATTTAAATCTAACGTAAGCACTATGTAGCATTATCATTCTTTTTGATGAATTCTATTATGATCAACAAGTACAGTTTCAGAGCAGCAGTGATCTGGGACTGGCTAAGGGGCGTGCAGCACATCAAACCCACAGAAACACAACTGTGGCCACCTCCACAAAAAAACATGTTTACAGGGACAAACATTATGAGTACGCATGCGCACACACACACACACACACATGCGCTCGCGCACACACACGTCACACGCACACACACACACACACACACACACACACACACACACACACACACACACACACACACAATGTAGGAGGAAATCAATGAAAACAAAGCAAAGTTGGAACGTGCTTTACAACCTGTACAAAAACGTTGTCAGTTGACCTGTGCTTTTTGCTACGGCAACCCCCCTAATAATGATAAAAATAACCTATTCACTCTTGCGAACGAGTGTGTGGATAATAATAAATATCATCCACACACTCGTTCGCCCTTTAAAGTGATGTTCCCTTTGCAATGATTTTTCATCATTGCGCAGTTGCCTTTCGCTTTCTGTTGGTGACTATATCATGCGTCATCTAATTGATTCAAAAGATTGTGCTTCTCGAAAATTTTGAAAATAAATGTGTCAGAGGCAGGATGTCTTTAAGGGGCTCTATATGTTTGACAAATCACAGATGAAATATATTGTTAAATCACATCTATACCTCATTTGTTCTCATTTATCTGTCATCATGTCTGTATAACATGCATTTTGTTCCCCTTCATTCATTAATATTGTGGACACGCCAACGGCCAATCAAGATACATCACAAAGAACAAAGAACTGTTAAGACAACATGTCAGATTATCTCAAAGGCAACCTTTCACGTGGCGCTTTATTTTCCACACTTCATATTTGGCCCAATATGAGTCACTTTGATATTTCCCTATGGAAACACGGACCTAACACTTTATTCACAGCACATGGAAACACCAAAAAGTTATCAAAAAGGGGAAGAACAAGTACAAAGAGACAACAGAGAAAACATAGACTGACGCCTAAAGCAATACTTCAGCATAACCACGTTGAAAAAATACCAATTCTTATTTGCATTGTTTCACAGGAATAGCATGGCATGAATACATTCATTCTTGTCTGTTCGAGACCCAAACAAGAGGAAAGATTGCAAACCCCTGCCTGAAACAATATGGAAACACAGATATTGCTGTAGAAATACATACACACTAGTCAGAGTACTTCATTTATCCCCAAGAAAATGGTTTGCATTGTTTATTAACATTGGATTTGGGGAAGGACAGGGAGAGCAAGAGAGAGAGGGAGCGAGAGTGTAGACCAATGCAACATGATAACATATAGAAGCTCAGACAGCTAATAAGGGATTCCCCTGTATTACAGTGAAATGTTTCTGTTTTTACAATGATATGGCTGTAGGCAGAAGACATCCAGGCGCCTTCTGGTCATCTTTATTTATTCGCTCCTGCTGTGGTTCCTCTGATGTGAGATTGTAACAGGTTTCTGGTTCCAATCAAATGAAAAACAAATGTGCGATAAAAATGTACTATTCATAGAGATTTGTACATTGTGCTGAAGTAGATGTCCGTCATCCTTATCAGTTCCCAGGCTCAACTTTCCTCCATAGAACCAGGCTCGCACTAATGCTGGATGTGTTTCCGTAAATGTCGACATAACATTTTGTCTACTCAAATCTAGCCCAAAGGATCTCTCGTAAAGCGAGACATTTTCAAATTCTCTCGTGTCTTTGAAGAGGAGCTGGAATGGCGGATGCAAAAACATCCACATAACTTGTGAAACAAAAAACAGACATATTTTACAGAACATAAAATGTATCCGCCTTGGTCTCTCTATCGACTTAGCTGACAATTTTGATTAATGACCAAGCTGGAAGTACATCTTCAAGTGCCTCCTTCACTCCCTCTATCCCTACCCATAGCTCTCCCTACGGCTACAAGACTAGTAGAATTGGCTCTTCTCTGCCTCGCTTCTTTCCCCCACCTTTAGTCTTTCAACCCCACAATATGGGCCAAATATCCCAAGATGCAATAATTTACGGCGGTCGTAAGTCTTTCTCGTTCTCTTGCTCCCAATATCTTTGTCCCTCTCTCTATTTTTTTCTCTCTCTCTCATACCTACAATACCTGACTACCTGCAATTATTTTTACTCCTTGGGGAGGAGGAAAAACTGCTGTGCCAATGGATTATTCTTGCAAATAACAACGTGATATTTCATCTTTACATGTCCGCTATAACACACGCACGCAGGCACAGGGGGAACAAACCAACGTGCCTTCTCAGCAAAGGGCTGCCCGCATTCATTAACCACTTAGAAGGCTGTGTTCAAATTAATCAAAGCAAACTGCTTACGCATAATCTTTGTCGGCGGGTAAAATATGGACCCTGTGCGGAGAAAGTGGGCTAGCTCTACTAGTACAGCACGTAAAAGTCCTCCAACGAACAGTGTAGTGTTGTCTGAATGCATGTGTTGCATGTATCCACGTACGTTTTTATTACGTAAGTGCTTTTTAGTGTTTTTAGTGCCTATATTAGTGTGTGTGTGTGTGTGTGTGTGTGTGTGTGTGTGTGTGTGTGTGTGTGTGTGCGTGTGTGTGTGTCTGTGTGTGTGTGTGCTCTTTCAGCAAAAAAAAAAAGCTTTTTAGCATAGCCAATTTCACATCCTCAGCAATTTGAATGTACTGTGTTTGGATGTCTGTGACTTTGTATGCATTCAGATTTTATGGTGCACTTTTATTTGCATCACGTCTGTGTGCAAGGGCGTGTGTTTGTATGCATGCACTAAAGTGCAAATAAATGTGCATACGTGTGTTGTCTGTGTGCGTGTGTGCGTCTGTGTACGCGTGTGTGTGTGAATGCGTGACCAGAGCTCCGACGTAAGCCTAGGAGGTAAAAGTTACAGTCGGTGATTATAGTAATTATGGTTTCAGGTTTTTGCATATTCCGTCAGATGGGCCACTAGATTACAGACACACTTGGCACTGTCGGGACGGAGGGGGAAAGAGAGGCGGGGCGAGAGAAAGAGTTACTGTTGAACTGTTGGTGGAGCGGAGCGGGGGAAGAAGAGAGGGAGAGTAAAAGGGACGCAGAGGGGGAAACGGCAGAAAGAAAATCTAAACTTGGGAAGGAGAAAGAAAGAGGGAAACCCAGGGGAGAGAAAGACAGAAGGGGTTGAAAGAGGATGGAGAATGGAAAGAAAAGCAGAGAGAGGAGAAAGAGAAAGACTAATCCGTGAGGCGGCTTCCAAACTACTGCTCAGCATGCTCCCTCCCTCCCTCCCTCCCTCCCTCCGTCTCCCCCGTTCCTCCCTCCCTTTCCACACTACTGAGTGCTGAATGAGCCCGCTACAGTGCAGCTTTTGTCTCGCCTCTAAAGCGGCCTGAATGTCAACTTCACCCCCGGAAAAACAAAAACAACAAACACTCCACCTTGTTCGCTCTTCGTCTTCCTTCTATCTCTCCCGCGCTTCCTTTCTCCCATGCCTCTTTCCCCCTGCTGCCCTTTGCTCGTGTTTACTTGTCAACCTTTGTTTTCCCGGCTGGCTGTCGCTCCCTCTCCTTCCCCTTTTACTCCCTCGCCCTCCGGTTCTTTCCTCGAGAGGATAATGCGCGGCACAAGAAGCACATTCAGGCTAAACAAAACACCCCCCAACACTCTTGGACTGGCGGACCCCCTGTCGCGCTGTACCGCCTTCCCTCAATGGCTGCAGTATGACATATTCATGGTGCGTTGAATAAGTCCCTCTCCCCCTCTTGCTCCCTCTTCATCAAACACTTGCACCCAATGTGAACATACGTACAACACGCATGTTGAATGCCCACTGTTAACCCAAAACACCCATCTGGCGGTCGTGTGTGGCCCGAAAGGATTTTAAGTGGAGGGGAAATTGTTTTTGAATGCGAGGTCAGCGTGCATGGGTGCCTTCATTTGTTTTCGTGTGTGTGGGTGGGTACGGCTGTGTGGATGCACGTGTACGCGCGCGCGTGTGTGTGTGTGTGTGTGTGTGTGTGTGTGTGTGTGTGTGTGTGTGTGTGTGTGTGTGTGTGTGTGTGTGTGTGTGTGTGTGTGTGTGTGTGTGTGTGTGTGTGTGTGTGTGTGTGTGTGTTGAAGGGTATCAAGTGCACTGAGTTGATAAAGAACAAGAATGTGCAATAAGAAAACTTGGCTGGTACGGTTAACCTAATGTATGCTAATTCAAATGAGAACATCTACATATTGGTTCTAACGTGAACGCCACAAGCATAGGATCTGCAGCAGGAGCAGATTGGTAGCTTGGCACGGATCCAAAAAGGGTGTCAAGAACACGCATGTTACCGGGAAGAGCGTGTGTGTGTGTGGGGGGGAGGCAGGGAGTGGTGAAAGAGAGAGACAGAGAGATCCCATTTCTTGACAAGCAGAATAAATATTTATATATATACGTGTGTGTGTGTTCTTTCTGTAATGGCTTGTCTTCGGTGAACGCTGTGGCCTCTTGTTGTTGGCGAGGGGAATAAAAGTGGGCTTGCGCCATTTGCTGGAAGTTTTACAGGATCAAATAAAAACAATATATCGACCGTGTACGGCCGTAGACTGTTGTCCGTGGATAACTGCAGGGCTTTACAACACAGATACAAGAGGAGATTTCAATACAGAGCAGCTGGCGTGGCGGAGGCGGTGGTGGTGGAGGTGAAGGCACCACTCACGCCGTTCCTCTGACTTGTCATCTCCATGTCCTGCCCTGCCTCCTTCATTCCGTCCGTCCGTCCGTCCTCTCTCTCAATGTGTTGGAATCAGACGGTGTGTGTGTGTGTGTGTGTGTGTGTGTGTGTGTGTGTGTGTGTGTGTGTGTGTGTGTGTGTGTGTGTGTGTGTGTGTGTGTGTGTGTGTGTGTGTGTGTGTGTGTGTGTGTGTGTGTGTGTGTGTGTTAGTGTGTGTGTGGCGTGGGAGTTCAACGTTGAGTTATTTCAATAAGCTCTGCACTTGATGGTGGCGTATTTTTTATTAAAATATCCATTTCAAAGAACGCCGTAATGACCTATTTTTCAGGAAAAATTGATTTGCGGATGGATCTTTTTTGGATTGGTCTACCAAATTGCTATACAGGGAACCTTGTGGGCCGGTTTGGCATTCAGAAGCACAACAATACATCCACTGTTGGGACTACCATCTAATTAAACTGCAATCTAATTAAACTGTCTCAATCTAGCTACAAACACAGTAGGGGGAGAGAGAGACTAAGAGTAAAAAAAGAGAAAGCAAGAGCAAGAAAGTAAGAAAGAAAGAAAGAAAGAAAGAAAGAAAGAAAGAAAGAAAGAAAGAAAGAAAGAAAGAAAGAAAGAAAGAAAGAAAGAAAGAAAGAAAGAAAGAAAGAAAGAAAGAAAGAAAGAAAGAAAGAAAGAATGAAAGAAAGAAAGAATGAAAGAAAGAATGAAGAAAGAAAAAAAATAGAAAGACTAAAAAGAGAAAGAGGACAAATGACAAAGAGAAAATTGAGACAATGGTGAGCAGGACAGGAATCAGTGGCTTGGCACTGTTCTTTCTATTCACCAGAGCCAAGTGTTTATTGTGGGAATCCAGTTTCCACAAAACAGTACACTACAAGAATAAGACACCAGGCAGCCTAGCATGGCTCTTGGGAGTGCACACCATAAACATATCAGTTAGTGGTTCCTGACATGGCTCAAAACATTCCATATAAATGAATGCCGGCTAACGAACACGATATTAATTTGGGATGATCGCTCAAAGTAAAAAAATGGACTCACCATAAAGCTTTGAAATACAGAGCATTTGGAAAAGTAATAAACGACAGTCAAAACACTTCTTGTACGACTGAATAAAGGGATTGACGGAATGAATGAATTTAATTATCTTCTTATCTCAGAGCTAAATCTTTCGGCTGAAAAGAAGTGGTGGGGGGGGGTGAAATCGCGTTGAATGGGGTTATTATTTCTTGCAGCAAAAAAGTTTTCATAGAGCCAATGAGAACTATTTAGGCCATTGATTCAGAACAAACTGCATTCTTTAAGGACATCGACAGGGCTCACTCACAAACACACACACACACACAAACACATGCAGAATCACAATCCAAAACTGTGGAAATAGGAGCCCGAAATGTGGCCTACGGTTTCGCAGACCATGAAAAATTCATAATTCCGAGACTTTATATGACACTCCAGACGGATTTAGTGCCAACAGCAGGAGACACTGGGAGTCAGCTTCCCAACATTAATTTGATCCTTTCTTGTTTTCCCTTTCTCCTCACTCCTGTTTTGGTCGGTCCTTCCCTGCAGCAGATACCTACGCACGCGCACAATTATCCTTCATCACAGGATTTCCCCAGTGGGGAAAGAGTGCTATTCCACCCTAGGCTATCTCCTAGACACTTATACAGAGCCTATGGAATAAATGTGCATAGTTCACTTCATGTCAACATTTCTTTTCTTGAACACATAACATCAATTGAATACAGCGTTTCACTGTCTGCTATACTGCTTGACATGATGCCCGAGTTCATGCGATTCTGTTCATGAATGGCTTCCACATCGTGGTCACCATGAAATGTGTATGAAATGCATGAGAGCACCGGTAACAGATGTAGAACCATTAGTGTTGTAAGAGTCATAGGCCAACTAGAGAGGAAGAGGGACTATAAACAATCCCGCACATTAACAAAGAAAAACTACTTGCGGATGAGAAAAAGTTATAGCCTGTGAAATGGGAGAGAGAGAGAGAGAGAGAGACAGAGAGAGAGAGAGAGAGAGACAGAGAGACAGAGAGAGAGAGAGAGAGAGAGAGAGAGAGAGAGAGAGAGAGAGAGAGAGAGAGAGAGAGAGAGAGAGAGAGAGAGAGAGAGAGAGAGAGAGATCTGCCATCGCTAGGCTACTCCTAGCAGCAGGAGGGCCTTTCCATACAAAACAATCCTAGACACAGTGAAAGACGTCCTTTCACACACTCTCACATGCGTTCACACACACACACACACACACGGCACAAACGACACACTGCACATGAAACCATACACAGAATGAAGTATTGTCTTACGACACAAAAAGGGTGTGTGTGTGTGTGTGTGTGTGTGTGTGTGTGTGTGTGTGTGTGTGTGTGTGTGTGTGTGTGTGTGTGTGTGTGTGTGTGTGTGTGTCCTACTGGAGTGATCAAAGCCAGAGCAAACCACCCAGAGAGATCGCCTTCTCTTCATTCATTAATCTTGTCCGTTCCCTCAATCTCTCCCAATCTATCTCTCCCCCCCCCCTCTCTCTCTTTCCTTTATCACCAGCTCTATCTTGGTTCTCTCCTCCTCTTAATATTACTCACACATCACATTATTCCTGATCAATCACTCATATTTTTGTGGCTTGCATTATCCAGCCAATCGGATTGACTCATTTGGTTCCAAATCACCCCAGCTGTCCCTTGGCTGCTAAACCTTGGACGACTGCACTGCATCATGGGAAAAGAACAAAGCATATTTGTAGATGGCATGAGAGCGCTAAAAATGCCATGATGCCAATATCACACAAATATGAGCTCTGCCAAATGAAGTTGAAAACAATCCCAACAACACACAATAACGTTCTAAAATGTCTATGCCCGAGCGCCTACGCACCTATCCTAGACATTCCCATAGAAACAACGCATGTTCAGTACATCTTCACATCTCCAGAACGTCAGCCTCACACATACGCCCACCCACACGCTACACACTCCCGGATACAAGGGATGTCACCAAGCCAAACTTTGTGTTCCTTCTAATTCCCTGTAGAATTTTTGTCACCAGCTCATCCATTTGGAATGTCTAATCTGCAATGAAAACCAAATAGCATAACAAGATTTAACTGGAAATTCAATTCAAGTAAGATAACTTGCTCCTCCTCCTTGTGTGAAAGTCTCGATACACCGGAGAGCAAGAACTGAGAGCGACAACATGTTTAAATGTTTCTGGAATAAACAGCTTTTAGGAAGGAAAAACAACAATAAGGCAAGTATTAAGTTTGTAGTAGACATGAGTTTGTCCACCCTTAAAAAAGGACTTGGCTTATGATGTTTTTTTAGAGGGTCAACACCGTGAATGTGACACTGAGATGAAAGGTGAACACATGCACTCCAACTGACAATAGAAAATGTGACACCCACTATCATCTGCTTGAGCGTGAGCATGAGCGTGTGCTTGTGCGTGTGAAATAGTGTAGGCCTACTTGCAACATCTTACATCACAATTAATTTGAAAGACTACAACCAAAACTGCCGAAACATTAATGATTGTTAAAGAAAGCATTATTAAAGAAAATATTCCTCTTGATTAATAACAATCCATAGATTAATCCGATAGACTCATTGATTTACAGACCACAGCCCTTAAAGGGAAATTAAAATAAGGAATGAGTGTCTCCTTCAAATATAAGATCGGGGTTCTTTACAGAAAATAATCCGAGAGACAGAGCAACTTCTAGAGTAAGAGTCAAAAGGGGATAAATCGTCGGCTAATCCTTTAAATGGGAGTTGCCCTCTGAGTCTGGGGTGAATAGCGAACGTAGAGTGAGAAAACTGTTATTTGTGAGACCTTGGTCTTGTGCACAGAATGAATCGCTTGATTATTAAATTAAAAAGTAACATCGTTAGCCATCATATAACTCTCCAGGTGTCCCTGTATGTGAATTTGGTTGTTTACTGTTTAATCACACATTATTGACAACCCAATCAAAATAATGAATGCAATATGAGGCATTGGCCAATTCAGCCACTATGGGATGGACGCATATAATCACCAAAACAAAGTTATTACGCACACAGTCGGTATCGATCATAGTAAATAAAGGAGATGCTATGGAAGTCGAATAGGCGAGGAGATAACAAGAGATCCCAGCGGAGAGAAATATAAATGAAATACTCAGGAATTGACCTAAATGTTTTCCTGAGAGAGAAAAATAAAGACATTCCCGCGGAATATATGTGACTATACGGTGAAAGATGGGTCGCAAAAATGATTTCACAGCCATGATCAAACAATGTTTGATATTGATGCATGATCATTTATGCAATAATACTACTTTTACCCACAATATTTCTATGATCGGGCAAACCGTACTTTCGCTCCACGCACCTTGGGGCGCCGATGACGAGCACTTTATGTTATTAAATAGACCCATTGCGTGTGTGTAAATATAAGTGTATATGTTGCAAAATAATAAAGAAACAATAACATGCACGTGAGTGATATCGGATCAAACTGCTTGACATCATCAATAATCATTGCACGCCTCATCTTATCGCGTCGCGTCTCTCCACATAAAGAGAAGCCACCGCAGAACAGATCAGGCTTCACAGTTTCTCCTCACTTCTAAAGTGTTGTCACTTCAATCCCCGATGAACACATTTTGCAAAAAGGAAAAAATACATACTTGGACATGACTCGAAATGTTTGTCTTGCAGCCCATCCATGGCTGTTTAGAGACGTAAACATGTGTGTTTAAAAAAAGGGGGATCTTTGTGGTTTGAACAACGCAAAATGCCAGCACTTACCTTGGGCAAGTCCTAGGTGTACGACCACCAGGAGCACCATGATTCCCGGTGTGGCACACATTCTCATCAATCGGCGGCAACCCAGGTGTCCTATTCCAGTGCTCGGCCCAGCGCTCCGTCCACTTTTCCACATACAAGCCGTGTGAGAAACTCCTCTGCTCGTCCGCTGCTTGTGGTTACGGGGGGCTAGGGAGGGGTGTGTGTCTGTGGGGGGGACGGGACCAGAACCCCCAATAAGTGTTTATTGTCTGCTCGGGCGAAAAACAAAAGTCCAAAAGATTGGGTTGATACGCTTTGGGTCCCCGGTGTCTAATCCGTTTGAAAACGTGCGAGCTGAAGCTGTGTGCAATAAGAAGAGAGGCGAAATCACCTCGTTCGCTGGGTCCCTCGCTCAGTGTCAGCGGCGGTGCTGCCTGGCCACTGAACGCTCTCCCTCCCTATACCTTTCTCTCCCTCCCTTTCTCTCCCTGCTCTCTCCGTTTACGCAGCGCGAGAAACGCCACCGCCCTCCGGCTACCGTAGCAGTGGAAGCCACGCGCTCCCTCGCGCGCTCATTATCGCGCTACTTCTCGATGTAGTCTTTTCTGCGGTTTGCCGTTTTGTTCACGTTCACGTGTTTTACTTGATGACGGGGAGGAACATTATTCATTAAAATAAAGACCGACAAACATTTTAGAGCTTTGAAGCGTAGGGAGATTCAGCTGGTGTGATAACAATTATTGTATCAAAGACGACTCTGAACGAAAATGTATTTCCTTGAGTGTATATCGTGAGTCAATTCTCAAATTTGTTGGTGTTTCTCTTCACTGAGGTTGGTAATGAAACCCGCGTGTGCGCACAGACGCGCGGCGCTGGAGCGTCAAGCCGGTGGGTAATAAACTGTGGGAAAACCGCGTTTCACTCCGGCCAAACGGAGAGCGCGAGATCTGGCCGACTGGTGGCTGCCCCCTTATGGCTGCACTGAGGTCCCAAGGAGGTACGCATCGGACCGTTAACCGTTTACTTAACCATATATAGGGCCTACAAATAAAAGCTTTTATTTATTTTTTAATAGAGGATTGGACATTCTGTCGAAGAAGGATCGAAAAAGGGACATCAGCAGCAATGCTAGTGAACTCAACCGCAGTGATGTTACCTAAATGGGTTACTGAAAAAGTAAATAAAATATGGGAAAAATATATATACCACCACAATAACACAAAGAAGATCTCTAAGTTGCATGCAGGCTGTCCTCAATAAAGGAATGATTCCTTAATTGAATTGTTCTGTATGTGTTTCTGCTACAGGTGGGCCTACTACACTCTTGTTTAGGAGCTCAGCCAGATATAGAATGCAATTGACGTCTATCATTACCCTTTTATTCTACTATAAACTTGTCTAATCTACATCAATTTCATATTGCCAAGGATTATGGGAGCAGCACTGATGCCCTACATTTTGTGTGTGTGTGTTTGCCAGTATTTTTATGTGTGTGTGCGTGTGTGTGTGTGTCAGTATAAGTGTGTGTAAAATGTCTCTATATGCGTGTGCATATGCGTCTGTGTGCATGCGCTCATACCGTTCCTTCAGGGTCTCGTGCCCAATGCATGCACGCTCACTCGTGTGTATACAGAAGCACGTGCAGCAGTGTGCCTGCAGTATACCTGCACAAACACAACGCTGGCCTTCTGTAATTCCCGGCAGGTCCTCAGCCCGGCCGTTTGAGTGGGGCAGGCTGGATCATGCATTGTAAATGGCACAGTAAAATATGTGCACGCTGCTATTTGTCACAACAGCCTGCCACACAGCTCAATGACTTCCAGTAGAAGTAGCAGACGCTACCCACAGGGACCTGTAAAAAGCCTTTACATCCAGCCACTTTATTGGGAATGGGAAAGCAATAAGTTACACTGGCGACATACGGCTAGCGGATATGGATCAACGTTTACACTCACAACCGTTTTCACTGTAGTAAGTATATAGCATGTATATTATACACTTTATATAGAGAAAGATAAATATGTATAGATACTGAATAGCAAGTATATTATACACTTTACATACAAACATACATACTCGCATACGTACATACGTACATACGTAAGCCCAGGGCTGAGTGAGATGAGTTTGGAGCATTTATAGAGAAGATTTAATGACATTAAGGAGAAGACAGGCCCCGTAGGGTATGCTCCATGTAAAGTGGTGTGAAATCCTGATTTGAAGACACTCAATTCGAAGGCTGTGGCACACTACAGTACTGGGCTTATTTATTGGGAGTGAGTTTGTGTGTTTGTGATTAGTATGAACACCAGAAATAGCTCAATTTCTGGATTTGTGCCGACTACTTACGTAGTATCTGCTCTTCATGATTGCCGTTAACCAACAGCTAAGTAATATAGACATTAGTTGTGTTAGACAAGGGTACTGCATGGATTAGGATTTAAAAGATGCCTTTAACTCTTATTGGCATCGTTTCGACATTGCAAATGATCAGCTACAGAAGAATCAATCGTTTGTTCAGCTCAAATGTGAGCATATATAAATTCACTCTTCAGTATATTCCATCCTGATTTATGGCAACAGCTAATATTGACATGCTCCATGCAATGTTGTACCACAGGCTCCGGGCACAGGGTCACACAGCAACATGGCCTCTGAGTGTTGAACATGAATATATAACCCGCTGCCTGCCGGAGTTCTGCCGCTTAGTGTTCGGATGGCAGATTCCACTGCAGGACGTCCCAGACAACATACATTCTCCAGTCAAGCTCAAGCAGCAGCAGTGTGATACATACAGCATATGAATGATAAATGTGTGTGTGTGTGTGTGTGTGTGTGTGTGTGTGTGTGTGTGTGTGTGTGTGTGTGTGTGTGTGTGTGTGTGTGTGTGTGTGTGTGTGTGTGTGTGTGTGTGTGTGTGTGTGTGTGTGTGTGTGTGTGTGTGCACCGTCCAATCACATTGCAGGTCAGGACCAAGCGGTTCCGAATGGTCAGCTTCTAGAAACACAACGCTGTAAGCCTTCACCCTCTCTCCCTCGCTCCAGCATCCTTCCCACCAACATAAACATCGTAGCAGTGTTTTGGAGTGCACAACAATGGACCGCATGCTCCCCCCTCCCCCCAACGGGGTGACTTGGTTTAATCTCTTTAAGCAGTTACATAATGGGTCCTGCTCCACGTTTTTAATCAGGAGATAGATGTCCGTGCTCGGGGACAAATAATCACATCTATGACGCCTAATCTAATACTCAAACATTCAGGTGGATCAGACCAGAGCGGGAAGTAGTGGGGAGGGGGGGGGGGGAGGGGGGGGGGGGGGAGAGAGAGGGGTAGGGGGGTTGGAGGTAATTCTTCTAGCCACGGAACAGTGCTTTGTATGACGAAGCACCCACGTGTGTGTGTTTGTTTGGTTTTGTGCTTGTTGTTGAGAATATTTTGTGCGTGTGTCTCTATCCTTGTCTATACTATTATGTGTTTGTGTGTGTGTCTCTGTCTTTGTTGAGGCTATTGTGTGTGTGTGTGTGTGTGTGTGTGTGTGTGTGTGTGTGTGTGTGTGTGTGTGTGTGTGTGTGTGTGTGTGCGTTTGCATGTGCGTGCGCGCATGCGTGTATGTGTGTCTTTATATGTTTCCAACCTACCTGTTTATTGAAAAACACAGCCTGCGGGACAGCAATCCTTTCAAATCACTTATGATTTTGGTCGTTTGTCGGATTGTTTGGCAAACGGTGCAGGCAATCTCATTCTGTAGATGGATCAACGCGACCCTCCCTGTGGCCTCTGAATCATGCTCGCAACAAAGCAGAAACAACATGTTCTTTTGAGCCCCATGCAGACAGACAGAGGCACAGACGGAACTAGAAAGGATGTATTATGAGAATCCCCCCTTCACACACTAACACACACACACACACACACACACACACACACACACACACACACACACACACACACACACACATACACACACACAACACACAAACACACGATCAGTGACAGAAGCACCATCCCACAAATTTACTCTAACCGAAGCACATACAAACACAGAAACACGCACACACCCTCACAAAGTTTTGGAGACAATAAATTCCGTTGGGAAAAAACTGAAATAGATCTGAGAATGCGAGGCAGGATGTGCCCTTTTGAGCAGTAAAGGGAGTGTTACTAGATTCAGCATAAATGCTATTTTCGTTCGTAGTTTTACTTGTTTACATAACAATCTATGCTACTGTCCGAAGAGTTTTTTTTGCATGAAGAATGGGAAATCAATAAAATGTTAATTTCCTAATTGGAAGACAAATTGTGGTGCAGCTTATCAGGTTATTCAATATCACTGCATCATATTTGGCAATTTTAATTAAACCTCAAGTTCAACGGAATGCAACACGCTCAAGGACGCTGGTTCGTCAGGTGAGACCGTTGAATAAACAAGTCTTAACATACTTTTAATTTACTCTGGCACCAAACATGAAAAAGAAGTCGGGAGTTTTATGCATGGATACTTCCAGATTTAATGGATTTGATGAAAAAAATAACACACTATATTAAAGAAAATAATAGAGCAGGAGGTGTAGACACCCGAATAGGACCCACAAGAGATGTGTGAGAGATAAGACAACCAATAGATAGTAGAGATAGACGGAGACATGCAGTAGAGACAGATGGACGCAGGCCGTAGAGTTAGACAGACATAGGCTGTAGAGATAAACCAAGTGGACGGATATGCGGAGACAGAGATAACTCCAGAAAGATAAGGAATGACAGAGACAGGCCGATAGAGTCTGTCAGTCGAGATAGAGCCATTGGACGCGATGGGGCTAGGCCGGTATGTAGTGATATATACTGGTAAAGAAAGACATACAGAGAGAGGGGGCGAGAAAAGACTGTCCATCTCAAACTTCGTCTAATGTGTGTTGGGAATGACAGCGAGGGCGGCAGTAAATCAGGAGATAGAGCAGGGTTGCTAGTTCAATCCCGGGCTCCTCCAACCTGAATGTCGAGGAGTCCCTGAGCAAGAGACACAACCTTAACTGCTCCCGACGGGTTGGCTGTCCCCTTGCATGGTTGACACTGCCGTCAGTGTGGGAATGTGGGAATGAATGGTGGAAAGTGGATATAGACAAAAACGTTGCTAAATAATGTAAATGTTAAACCCACAGAGAAAGAGAGAACTACAGGGAAGCAAGCAGGCATTCTAAAAGCAGTGCCTTCTCCCTATCTGTCCTGTTCTTCAGGCCTGTGGTAGCTCTGATCCAGTCACTCATGGCTGTGATGTCAGCCTCCTCTGCTTTCGCTCACTCACTGGTTGGCATGCTCTGAATGGCATGTGGGTCATAATGGCATGCCTTACAAGTATGGGCTGAAGTGAGTGTTTTCCTTTGCCTTTATTTGTGTGTGTGTGTGTGTGTGTGTGTGTGTGTGTGTGTGTGTGTGTGTGTGTGTGTGTGTGTGTGTGTGTGTGTGTGTGTGTGTGTATGTTTATTTATGTGCATGTTTTTGTGTCAGGTTGCGACCCTGTGGTGGACTGGCGGCAGCATCATGTCCACTGCCCCCCCCCCCCCCCCCCCGTTGAGCATTAATTCCATGTGTGTGTGTGTGCATGAGAGAGGGTGAGAGCGAGACACACACACACACACACACACACACACACACACACACACACACACACACACAAACACACACGCACACACAGTGTATGTAAAGTATCCACACGGGCGTCCAGCCATGTTGACGAGTGTGAGTTTTGTCAGCTGTTGTGGTGATGTCTCTATATAGATAGAAATGCCTGAGCAGGAATCCAGACAGGAGTCTTAGGTTTTATCTCCGCTCATAAAACCGCTCTTTCAAAGTAACATGAACCGCGGTGGCACCTTATATAGAGAGCAGCACAAGCACAGATAATGGTCCTTTAAATTGTTTATTAACAGCCTTACACATACGTTTCGGCAACAAGAAGAAAAAAGAATAGAACACAAAGAAAAAAAGAAGAACTCAATATCATCCCTAGAACCTTGGACAAGTTGGTTTTGAACTCCGGCAATGCAAGAAAATGATGGATCTATTACTTGTATACGTGCATTCCTTATTCATACCCACTGCCTTCCTCTGCTCTGGGGATGCTGGCGCCCCACAGACTCTATCAGGAAGCCGACTACAACTGAACTCAGACTAGAGCTTTATGATGCAGATGACTGTCGCAGTTAGGGGGGTTCAATTGTTTTGTTATTATTGTTTACCGTCACACCGACCAAGAGGAACGTGACTAACATTCCATTCATGTATTCAGAACACGCACAGTTTGAAATTGCTAGACTATTTCCTGGGAAATTATCCCAAAAATATTGCGATAAGCTATCTCTTGGTTTCTGTTTGCATTAAAACATCACTCTTCTCATCTCAAACTGGACAACGCTTTAAACCCTGGGGATGGAACCTCACCTACTCCGGTTTCACATGACCGGAAAACAGATCTTCTGTAGAAATGTGAGGCAAACCACCATCTACTTAGATGTACCCTCCTGCCATATTTCCCAGGAGATGTTATTTTCTTTCTATCTAAATGACACTTCAATTTCCGGTGAATTTGCGTGTGTGTGCGTGTGTGTGTGTGTGCGCGTCAATGTATCTTGGCTGGACACACTTTCTGCTCGCTTGACAAGCCAGGGATTGTTTCTGAGCGTGTGTGTGTGTGTCTTTGCGTGTGTGTCTGTGTGTGCATGTCCCGTTCCACATGCAGTTGGTTTAACACATGAGAAACAACTATTTCAAATCTTCTTCAACCTTTTATACACACGATTATATTCAATACATAATATGCCAACTGAGTGATTGAGACTGGTTTCCATTGATCCAATTTAATTGGTTTCAAGGCTGGTTATGGTAATGACCCACTCTGCCGCGCCAAATAAAACAGTGTTGGGGAAAAAAGACGTCATTTAAATAACAAGTCGCTGGAGCGAAGCCGGCTGCTCCATCCAAGTGTTAATCTTTAGGAGTCAGAGGCAGAAAAAAGGGTCACTTAATCTCTACGTCTTCATAGGTGTTAAACGTCCTCACAATCAGCCCAAGTGCTTTTTGATTAGCTCATAACTAATTCATGCGCAGGCCCAGAACCCCAAATTCACACTTAATTACCACTGTGTGATTCCTGCAGTGACCGATATTGATGTCATTAAATCGTTATGGGGCTGCTGAGGGGGGCCTTCGCCCACATCTGCCCGAGAAACGATGCTTTTAGGATTTCAATGAATAAGGTTTTACAGTAAGCTGACAATAAGGGGTCGGGTGAGAGACAATTAAAACAACTGTGCGAGGGTTAGGGTGGTGTGCATGTATGTGTGACGGTGATTGTGTGTGTGTGTACATTTTGTATGTGTGTGGGTGTACAGTGTGCGTATGTTGGTGTTGGTGTGTGTGTACACTTTGTGCGTATGTTTGTGTGTGCGTACAATATTTGTGTGCACATCATCATTGTGCGTATGAGTGTGTGTTTGTGGGTGTACAGTGTGTGTATGATTGTGTTGGTGTGTGTACACTTTGTGCGTATGAGTATGTGCATTGCACGTGTACAATGTGTGTGTGTGAGTGTGTGTGTGTGCATTGTATCTTTACAACGTGCGCGTGTGTGTTTGTGCGTGCGTGCGTGCGTACGTGCGTGCGTGCGGGGGCTACTTTCTACCCCCCGCACTGCTGAGGCCATCACAGTTAGTGATTAGTCTAAATAACAGAATCTCGTATATAACGTTGGTCTGTGATCAATGAAGGCCACTTCCTAATGCCTCAGTGGAATACATTAGCACAGCATGACAGGCTGTTGGTGTTGCATCTGCTCTGTGCTGAATAGTGATGAGTCATTTATCTGCCCCTACAGGAAGCAACCGGCAAGAACAGGGGTTTTCTAATGACTTGGGATCAGTTGTCGACTCCAATGACAACAGCACAGAAGAGAGACCATTTTATCAGGCTCACTCTTGGGGGTAATTGCACAATATCTAATTGAATGGAATCAGCGAAACTGGATCGAATGAGTGTCTGTTTTATTTTTCCGATTGTAGAAGAAGAGGAACAGATTTGTATAAATAGAGAACAATATCCAAATGTATTATTTATTTTTCCGTTTGGATTACAAATGACTAATTTTTTTTTGTCAAAGGGCAACTCTGTAGAAAAATTATATTGATCCATCTTGTGTGGCTTTTACCAACTTCTTATTTAACTCTGCAGATTCCACAAGTGCTTCATAGGTACTCAAAGGAACTTGAAGGCTACTTGTGCCATTTCAGATACTTATTGGGTAAAGCTGTGTGAAAGTTATTGAAGGAATTTAGTTAGTTCTTTCCTGTGTGCAAATTACTTTCTTGATTCAGTGAAGCGTCTGTACTTTATTGTCAAAAAGTCACAACGTTATAATATATGAATCACCATCCTTGAAGCCCTTTGAAGACACTAACCTGCACAATGTCTGACAGGCTTCTTTTACTGCAGACATTGCTTTGGTTAAAAAGGACATTTTGTTGAAATAATAAAGCCTATCAAGAGTTTGATCAATAAATTAATAAATAGATTTGTGTGAGCTTTGTTAGCGTTACGCTGAGATTTATGATGATGATGATCATTTCAAATCCCGTTAAACAAAATGTACGACGGCTGTGCAAAAAGTGCAAAGCAGGTTTAAAAGTAAGCAAAGGGTTCGACGCGGAACGACTAGACTTCAAACGCATTCCCTCAACAGGTCAGCCCTGGACCTGTTCAAAAGTGTTAACATTAAGAAAAAGAAAAAAACGAAGAGAGGGGGGGAGATGAAAATAAGAAATAATCACCTGGGCCTGAAAAGCTGTCTCTGTGGAGATAAGACCTGCCTGTAGCACGGGGGCCTGCTGGCCAGACCCCCCGACCACCCCCGCCCCCAGCCATCTCCCTCCATCACCACATTTATCCCTCAGAGGATGAAAGAGAGCCATCAGTTAGCTGCTACTTACTGGGCTCCTGCAACTCATGTCTGTGTGTGTGTGTGTGTGTGTGTGTGTGTGTGTGTGTGTGTGTGTGTGTGTGTGTGTGTGTGTGTGTGTGTGTGTGTGTGTGTGTGTGTGTGTGTGTGTGTGTGTGTGTGTGTGTGTGTGCAAAGATAAGGAAAGACAGACAGGGAGCAGAAAATGTACACTTAAAAGTGTGGGTGCGCAACTGAACATCTGTCAATTCTCGCTGGGTGTATGTGTGCGAGTGTGTGTGCGTGTTCAAGCGTGCGTCCGTGCATGTGTGCTCACATGTGTGTCTATGCATGTGTTTTAGACATTTATATGGCTGTGTGTGTCCCTGTGTCCATGCTTCAAAAGAAGTGTGGGGTCATAGTTCATGTCAGCCCTACTCTGCTGTCACTTCTTGAGCTCTTTATACAATCCCCCACAGCTCCTTCAGCTGCCTATGGGGCAATCAGTCACCCAGCCCAGCCTGAACACACACACACACACGCACGCACGCACGCACGCACGCACACACACACACACACACACACACACACACACACACACACACACACACACACACACACACACACACACACACACACACACACACACACACACACACACACACACACACACACACACACACACACACACACACACACACACACACACAAACACAAGCATATTCAAACACACACAAACACAGTTTGTGTCTTTTGCTTGCTCAAGCATATCCCTAACAGCCATACAACCACTGAAAATAAAACATTATCTGTAGTAACAACAAATAATTAACTGTCATACATAACTCTTCGTTTTAGAGTTGACATAAGCCAAGTTTCTCTATATTAATTGCAGATAACCAGTCTTTTCATTAGTGATCTTTGTGGGCTTTCTCTTTTTTATATTCAAGACTTGAAAAAGAGCTGAAAAACGTTCAGCTCCTCCAAGAGGCAATTTGTTGTCCTTCCAATAATAGTAGTGAGTAAATGTTCTACTTACACGTTTTATTCCCCTCCATGTCCCTATTTTTGGAGATGGGCTGTCAGACACTGAATAAGTCACGCGTTTTTGCCAAAATCTTGAGACTCGGTTTTTGAATCGATTTGCAAGTTAACTTGATAATGATGACGTGTTGGGCATATACTTTACAAAATTATGGAATGCATAATATGCAGATGTTTGATGGGGAGAAAAGCGTTCAGTGTTCCATGCAACAGATGCTTTATAAATGTGTGAGCAAGAATGGGATTCTCCCAAATGTTCTTTTGGATTCTAGCCAGATCAACAAGCAGAATAATTACTTACGTAAAAAAAAGAAGAAGAGTAAATTACAATAGTGGCCATTACCATCACCTCAGACTCCAAGTTTGGCTAGGCACTTTTGAGCCTGGAAATGATTAAGATGTTGAAAGCATCTGTAGTACTGATAGTAGAAATACTGCTGGGATGTCCATGAAGCTGTTAGGGCTCAGCATGAACCCCCCCCCCCCCCGCTCTCTAATTCATTTACACAGGCCAACACAAGACCTAGCATATTATCCAAACCTAATGACCTGTGTGAATGTGCCTGTTTGCAAGCCTGGCTGTACCATACCGACCTTGATGAGTGTCTGTGTGTGTGCGTGTGTATGCCTGTGTGGGTGTGTGTGTGTTTGTCTGTGTCTGTGCGCGCGTGTGTGTGTGTGTAAAGTGTGTAAGTGTGTGTGTATGTGTTTGTGAGTGTGTGTGTGTGAGTGTGTGCAGGCATTTCTCTGCTGTGATATATATGTGTGTGTTTATGTGTGTGTATGTGTGTGTGTGGGGGTGTGTGTATGTTTGTGTATATGTGTGTGTCTGCTAGCATATGTAGATAATTAAAGCAGCTGTTTTTCTTCCACTATATACAGTCAGTTTGATTAACCGCCAGCCGCATAATACTATCTCACTTCTCACCCCACCTCTTTCATCCCTAATATGGTAACAGAAAATAAGCCTTCTTCCCCCTCTCCCTCTCTGAAAATATATTACTTGGAATATGACGAAAAAACGCCAACCATTATGGTCCAAAAAAGATAAGAGAATAAAAAATGTCTTCAAGAATGTAGGTCGAGGGGGAAAAGGGGGAGAGCGAGCTAGACGGAGAGAGAGAGAGAGAGATAAAGAGAGGGGAAGTGATGAAGGGGAGGGAGTGAAAGACAAAAACATGAATCAGGACTGTGTGGGAAAGACTGGAGGAGGCAGAGACATGGGGAGGGAAGAGAAGGAGGGGACGGCATCAAACGGACATAACAAGGATGAGGCGAAGGGAGGGAGGAAATGAGCAAGAACGAGCACAGGGTACGGTCTCTCCAAAGCGTTCGGAAAGACGAAATTGTGGAAAGTAACCAGGGATGAAAGATTGGGAGGCTGCGAAAGACGAAGGCCAGGCTAAGTAACACACCCCAGACAAACTGGTGCCAAGAACCTATCTCACTTTGACTCTCTTCCTCCCTCTTTTATTCCCTCTCTCTCTCCATCTATCTATCCTACTCTCTCCATCGCTCTCCCTCCGATGCACCTCCCTCTCTGTCTCTCTCTTCTATTAAAAAAGACCCAGGGCAAACCACAGTGGCACAGTGCCTCTCCTGCTTGCTGCTCCCCCCTCCCTTTCCCTCCCAATCTCTGCCCCCCCCCTTCCTCATCCTCTAATATGGGTCTTAAAAGTAATTTACAGCATCATATGTGGCAGGGCATCAAAAGTGCATTTGGCTGATAAAGATGCCATGGCTGACATAAATGTGGAGCCTGGAGCAAAGCTATGGCACAGTGTCGACCTCCTCCATTCATAATCTCTCTCTCTCTCTCTCTCTCTCCCTCTCTCTCCCACCCTCTCTCTCTCTCCTAACTAACCTGAAACCTTTTTTTTGTGACCCCTCCTCCACCCATGATCATTCCTCTCTTTTTATTTCATTCCAACACTCCCCTACAACACTCCTCTGGGCTCACCTCAACCCAGCCGCCTACTGTCACATCCTTATTTAAGGATCCTTTCATAGAAACAAAGTGAAAAAAAAACGTGTACAATATTGTTTTTCATTCAAAACTACCCAACTTGTTTGTGCTCCGGGCCAGTTGCACACCATTTTATAATTGAGTTTGTATTGTCGATCGTCGAGGATCAAAAAGTATTCCGTATTGTCTGATTGCCCTGCCTCATTTTCTCTCCTGTTGTGTTGAGCAGAAGGCCTTTGACATGAAGATAATATATGAGCTACGACAGCTCAACACTTTGATATACACCTCAACACTCACTCCTTGGCCATACCACTCAACCTCGCTCTTATGATCTCCTTCATTCATTTAATCTTCCACTCTCTCCCCTTGTCTCTCCCTGTGTCGCTGTAACTCCCGTCTCTCTCCCTCGGTTTGCCTAGCCCTGCCCTTGATTTAGTTTGGCCTTTTGGGCTTTTGGCAGTATATAACCCTTTAGCTCCAGTCACCCGTCTCAACCCGTATGAATGACCTCTCCTCCCCACCCCTCTCCCCTGCTCTCCTTTCCTCCCCTCTCCCCCTCTCCCATACAATCCTCTGTCCTCCTCTGAGTCTGAAAAGTATGTTTGTACATCCACTAAAACCCATATGAATCAAAAAAATTAGGAAAACCCTGTTGACTAGAAGAGTATTTCATTAACATGCTTCAAAAGATCATTGGAGAGGAAAATGATTCCCATGGTTTTGATTAGATGTGTACAACCTCTTCTCCACCCTTGACTCAAAGTGAGATAAATGTACTTTTTTTTACGGTAATTAATGGCAAAAATTCTCTAAAAGTCTCTTATGAGCACAGTAATCATTCCTCAAAATTTCCCTTCATGTTTGACAGGAGGTACAGTTCTGGCGAGAGGTCTGTCCAACCTCTCTTGCACTTGTGGTGTTGATCACTCAGAATTACAGATTAACTAACCCGAAAACTATATAGCGGAAAATGAATCCCCACCCGGCTGGTCCGTGGTGTCCAGAGTCATAGATAACACCGCCCTTGGCACATTTAGAAAACAAAACATAAAGTAGTGGACTCAACACTTTTCGTTGTGCTCTGTTCTCCTTTTTCCGTGCGTCACGGCTGTTATCGCTGGATATTTCTTCTTCTCACACACCTGGACTTTCCCATCGTTGTATTCTTGTTTCTGCCTGTGAGCCACAACCACTGCTGAAAGGCTAAATTACTTTAATAACACCTTATGGTTAGGAGTAAGAGGACGGCGACGAAAACATTTAATTATTGAAGACAGGGAATACAGGGAAACACAGGCATGAGTTTTTCCACAGCAGAGATATTCAAAACAACAACAGCGCTGGCCGCGAGTGACAAAAATAATAAACAACAAACCATTTTGCTGTATGGATATCATGCCTGTTGCCTCTCAGCTCCAGGATTGTGAGCTTTCGTTATTATTAGAGAAGACGTCAAAGTTGTGCTTGTGCCGTGTAGTTAGAGGGACATTTTAAAGAGTGTGTGCCAAATGCAGACAGAGGGAATCCTTTCAATCGGAAAGTTTGTGAAGTTGAAAGATAGGAGATAAAAGGATGCGGCAGAGAGAGAAAATCTGTCAGGCACCTTTTTGTTGGTGTCAACATCTCTTCCGAAATGCGCCCAAAATCCACCTCGTCTTTCCTGTTTATCTTATCAGTCAGAGATGGTGGTTATGCTGTGATGGCAGAGCAAACATTTCTACATTTGTACAAGTGTGTGTTGGGGTGTGTGTGTGTGTGTGTGTGTGTGTGTGTGTGTGTGTGTGTGTGTGTGTGTGTGTGTGTGTGTGTGTGTGTGTGTGTGTGTGTGTGTGTGTACTCTAGGTGTATTCGCATTAGCCTTCATGTGGCCTTGACATCTCCAAAATAATGTGTGTGTGTGTGTGTGTGTGTGTGTGTGTGTGTGTGTGTGTGTGTGTGTGTGTGTGTGTGTGTGTGTGTGTGTGTGTGACTGCCTGTGTATTTGTGTTTGTGCATGTGTGTGGGTGTGCGCATGTGTGTGTGCGAACCGATAAGACGCTGAACGTTTGAGATCCATCAGAAATCTGACACAGGCTGCACGCCCTCATCGTCTGATCAAAGAACACGGGGCTCCTTTCATTGCCTCTGACGGAAGAACACATTTGGATGTTTGCCTTCTTGACTGTTCCCCTCCCGTCTCTCGCTCCTTCTTCCCCCATTCCCTCTCCCTCTCTCTCGCAGTCTGACTTATTCCCCCAGCCTTCAGGGAGAGGAGAGCAGTGGTTAACAGGGAAACGCTTTACATGGGAGAATTAACAAAGGCAGGAGAAACAACGTCGGACCCAATGGCATGCGGCCGGATGGCGGTTTCTGGACTGTGGTGCGACTTCACGCAACATTGGTGGACATGGTGGATTACACCGCGCACACGTGTGTGTGTGTGTGTGTGTGTGTGTGTGTGTGTGTGTGTGTGTGTGTGTGTGTGTGTGTGTGTGTGTGTGTGTGTGTGTGTGTGTGTGTGTGTGTGTGTGTGTGTGTGTGTGTGTGTAGGTGTGGGTGTGTCAGAGTGTTTGTGTGTGCCTGTGTTGGTGTTGGTATGGGTGTGTGGGTGTGTGTGTCTGTGTATGTGTGTGTGTGTGTGTGTGTGTGTGACTGTGTGTGTGTGTGTGTGTCACCGTAGGTTTGTTTATTTGTGGTTGAAAGTTTGGAATGAACTGGGGTGACCTCCGCAATCGGAAAAACCACCAAAGACACCGTGGAACATGAAGTGCGTTTGAACATCCGAGCCTCTGCAGAAACACATACGTGAGCGTTATGCGAATCTGTAATCACCCCTGTTGTTTGCATTCCCGTGTAAGAAGTAAAAACATCAAACGGCCGTCGGACTCGTGTCCTGATATCGCAATCACAGTTCCACCACCTTTGGCGACACAGCTTGGGCCGGCGACGGGTAGGCACGGCCTGAATGTTAATTCTCCCTCCGTATGGAAACCATGAGCGACCGCTTGAGACACACTTACCTTAAGAAGGTATCTGAACATTTCATTAGTGCCTAAGCTGTCGCAATGACTCTTCGAACGCAATGTACATTTTTTATTCAAAGGCCGGCTATTATCACTCTGGACTGACTGATTGGCGTTTAAGAGCCTTACATTACATACTTAGATAGGCAGTCACCTCGGCTTTATTCACATTAATATTTCATATTTCATTTTCGTCACATTCACAGAAGGCAGATAACAGTATCAGGCCAACCGTATTTGAGCTCTTTGTGTCTTGATGATCTTGATGGCCTAATTGAATGAGGAATGGGCATGCCTTTGATGTTTTAATGTGACTCAGATGATCTTTATGAGGGCTAATCAATGATCTGCAATGTGCAAGTGCCAAAACACAACTCAACACAACTGGTTTTCAATTTCTCTTTGAGACTTTTCACTTTAAATTAAAGCGGAAATTTACTTCCCCTTCGAGCTGACTTGAGCTCATTTTACAAAACAACAAAAAGACGAGATTAATTACTAATGTCACATATTGTGACCTGAATTAAACTGAAAGGAAGTAGATTTAACTGAAAACTAAATCGAAATTGCATGTTTGAAAACACGAAAAATAATCCATAGGATCAAATTCGATTACCTGAATGTTAAAAACAGAATTAACGAACACGTGTCATTAAGATGGAACACAGCAGACTCTCTGTAGCAATCTTGTTCTCTCACCACCAGGCAAATCAAGTTAATTAGTCATTTTCACCCTTCCGACAGCGTGTCTCGTCTGCTGGTGTGAATATCGCTGCGTGAAGAAGGAGGAGAGCGAAGCATAGGAAATAATAAGACCTTTAAACCGGGCTGGTGTCGCAGAAGTTTGAACTTCATAAATCATGCAGTGAGCCTCTCTTCCTGCTTAACATATCTATCATAAACCAAACTTCGACTCTCATATGTCTGACTGCGGAGAGACAGAGCACCGGGGTGATACGGAGGGACGAAAAAGGGAAATGGGGGAAAAACGAGGAGAAGATGAGAAAAAAACGAGGTGGAATAAGAATGATGGAGGTGAAGGTTAATTGGGTTTTGTGTCAGCAACATCGGATTCACTGGAAGAAGGGCCATCTGTAAAGATGGATTACTGTGGACACACACACACACACACACACACACACACACACACACACACACACACACACACACACACACACATGACATCACTATTCTGTGAGTTGATAGTTCATAGGTCACAATCAGAATACAGGTCAAAGTCAAAGTGTTTTATTTATGAATTTCATTTTGAACAATGACATTTGTATGACATGGCAGCATACTATTAATATCTACTCACAAACATATTACAATTTATTTAAAAAAGACAATAACGGCAACATTGCAAATAGATTCATAGAAAGGAAAAAAAAAGCTATATTTTTATTATTAAAAACAATTAAATTATTTCTTTGATCAATTTGATCACTGACCTTAAACTGGCTGGTTGAGAAGCCTGATTGGGTGGGGGAATTTTTTTTCTTTTGTCTGCTAATGTGTGCCCGGATGCTCCAGTAACACGCCCCTGCTGCTTCCTGAAGTAAACAATCCTCTCTTTAGTCCTGCATACGTTAGGGTTGTTTTCCTCGCACCACGTTGCCAAGACACTGATCTCCTCCCAGTGCAGAGATAGTGAAGTTTCCCATTCTCACCGCCACGGGTCTGGCCGTCAGGAAGTCCAGGATCCAGGCTCCCAGGACATCCCTGGAACGCCATCTGGCCCTGGATACTTCCGAGGGTTTACCCTTTTATAAGCGCTCCTCAGGTCAGCCATACTGAGGGACAGAGTGCAGTCGTCCTGGTTCTCAGCTGGCCTTGCAGAAGGGATGGTCTTGCTTGCCTCAAACAGTGCATGAAGGTGCGTGAGGCCCTTCCGTAACAAAGGCGGCGAGCTGGCCACCACTGTGATTTCTCTTTCTTTGTGGTCCAACGAGACTCCCTGTAGGTTATTTTGGCATCTCTGATGGCTTTTCCGTAGGACATATCTGAAAGTCCTCAATTTCCCCAGGGTCCCATTCGGGACGACATCATCAATGCACCGGGAGAGGCTGAGACAGGCAGTCCTGGAGAGTGGCAATGGATTCCCCACTCCAGCCTTGAACCACCCAACGAACCGTTGTTGTTTTTTTCCAGTTTTAAGACGTTGGAGGGAGAAGAATGGAGTGGATTGATCCGCTTAACCTAAGGCCGGCCGGGGGAGGGGTTTACATTCTGTCCCGTGGATGAGAATCACAAAAGGTCCGTGGTCCAATAACTTTTCCACCACAGGTAGGAAAGTAATGGTGCTGGTGAAGTCCCCAACAACAATAGAAGCGGCCCCAAGGTGAGCCTTCTCCAGTCCATTAATTACATACCCTGCCTGCGGGAGGGACACTGCCCTGATTAAAGCGGAGCTGAATTCCTGAGGGAGCCAGAAGGGACATGCCTTCATAGTCAAGCGGTGCAGCAGCAGAACATATGGTGGAGTGTCATGGATAGATATAAATAATCATGGGTTTATACTTTAATATTCATTCTTTGGATTGGGATTGCCTGGAGGGGTGCTGATTAACTTTAAATAACCGCACGGCTATGATGTGGTCGTACTAGAGCTAACCCTAACCCTAACAGCGAGGTAAGATTCTCAGCGTCACACTCTGAACTAATGCTCAACAGTTCATCAACATCTAGAATGAGGTTAAACCCTAACCCTAACCCTTGCTCATAACAGAAGAGTTAACAAGATAGCAAAAATAAAGTACTATTTACTTGAGTAATAAGGTAAAATCTGCATTACAAATGAATCTGATGTTAAGCAAAAGTGTTCCAGGCATTAGTCATTTGTGTCTCCAGAAATACAACAAATAGCGTGAGCTAAAAGTTTTAATTTTGAGACAGAAACGCCAAAATATGTATTAACACCCTCATATTTAAATAATTTGCCAGTGGCAATGGCATAGGCGAGATTATCGTGACCTCCATGACGAGGTCTGCGGAAGTTGACAGCTTGAAAAAAAAGAAGCAGTGAAATAATGTTATGCTCAGGTAATGAGAAAGTTTTTCAGAGAAGTTGAGTATTATTAATTTCTGATATGATCAATTATCTATACTATACCTATCAAATATATATTGTTTCAGTTGTTCATTCACTTTTTATTTTTATTATTTGTCCTGCCCCGTCACTCTGCGGCCAGGAAATTAGATGCAGTGGACGTGGGATGGTACCTTTACACACAAACTCCTGACCCTTAAGTGTGACCCTTAAATGGCCCCTCCCCCCTCTGAAATGACTGCACTGCTTAACCAATAGGAAAACAATGGAGTTGGTGTCTGACCGGGAAAAATCCTTCACTGGGGTTTTCATTCACTAATAGCTGACAGATGGGGAGGCCATGTCCAACATACTACGCTCAAAAAAGCTCCTAAATATTACAGAAAGCACCTTTCTAGCACAGAGAAAAGAGAAAAATGGAAAATAAACTGGGATTACTACGGTGCTCATTAACAAAATTCGGCATTGGGAAATTTCGGCTTCCAGCTTTATGTTTCTGCACTATTGGCCCCTACTGATTATGTCACCATGCCTCAAACCAATCTGCTATCTGGATTATAGGGGAGACATAGACAGAACCCCGAACTACGACCACGACACCGCTTTTTGTACAAAGCACCAGCATTTGTCCTTTATCACACAAAGTGCTTTAGAATCTCTCTCTTCTTCCATTCCCAATGAACTCCTCCATTACCCATCATTCCATCTGTCCATCACTATTGTCTTCTCATTTGACCCTCCCACCTTCCCCCTTGTCCAACTCAATGCTTATGACTTCTCATGACATTCTCATGAACTACTTACTTTAAAGTCGTGGCGTGCGTGCGTGTGTGCGTGTTTGCGTGTGTTTGTGTTCCCTGTTCCAGAAGCCCCTGAGCGAATGCTGTTATCAGCTCTCCACAGAACCAGCCAGTGACTTAGTGACTCAGCCTGTCTGCCTGACTGTGTAGTCTCAGATGTTCTGCCCTAATATATATATATTTATGCACACACGCACACGCACACACACACACACACACACACACACACACACACACACACACACACACACACACAGAGGGTGGTCAGACTACTACAGGTTCCTGCAACAAAATTGCAGAGAAATTAACAAACAAACCACCGGGAAGAGTCAAATGTGGGAGGATGGCATAAAAAAGAGCCTCAATTCTTGGAACAGATGCCCAATTTCTTGTCAAGACTTTCTCTCCTTTGTCCATAGTTTTCTTAGTACATTATATTCTTCTGAGTGTGTGTGTGTGTGTGTGTGTGTGTGTGTGTGTGTGTGTGTGTGTGTGTGTGTGTGTGTGTGTGTGTGTGTGTGTGTGTGTGTGTGTGTGTGTGTGTGTGTGTGTGTGTGTGTGTGTGTGTGTGTGTGTGTCTTTGAGAAGGGGGTTTACAGAATGCCACTAAGATATTTTGGGAGGAGACTTTACGCGCTTCACTACTGCAGTCTCTTGGCAACTGAAGGTCCCGTGATGTTCCTCATACAAGGGCCTCATGGGTGACATGGAAACACTCCAAATCCTCTCCTGAACAAGTGGCCAACCCGGAAACCTCTTGTTTGTCAGAAATGGCTCAGTCAAAGGCTTTTCAAGAAAACCGCAATACAACATGCCAAACAAGTGTAACTATACAACAAGAACAAGAAATGAGTCAGAATCTCAGAGATCATGTTCCGCACACGCCTGCATGCACGCACACACACACGTGCAAAGTGCACACACATTTGCCAAAGTGCACTTATAGTTGTGTGTACACACGTACACACAGACACACACACAGTATGGTGCACACCCACACAGACAGACGGACAGACAGACAGACAGACAGACGGACGGACGGACGGACGGACGGACGGACGGACGGACGGACGGACGGACGGACGGACGGACGGACGGACGGACGGACGGACGGACGGACGGACGGACGGACGGACGGACGGACGGACGGACGGACGGACGGACGGACGGACGGACAGACAGACAGACAGACAGACAGACAGATGCACACCAACATACACAAATACACACACTAAGTAACACAAGATCACAAAAATGCACATGCTCACACATTCATGCAACAAACACACCACCAGAGAGCGGAGGGGGAGTTGGAGACAGAGAGCATGCTCTGGAAGAGATGAATTACCGTCTCAATGTCCCAATTGTTCTCAGGGTTACTAAGTGAAGAGTTGTCGATTCCTCTGCCGTGCGTCCATTCCTTAAAGCTTCTCTCTGAGGAACAGCCCACAGAAAGACACAAGGGGAATGATGTGGATGAATGGCAAAAGTCAAACTTGCCAATTTTCAATGTAATAGAAAAAAAAATAGAATACACATGGAAATCAATGAAACTGGTCTGTTGGCAATGTGGTTTTTCAGTCAAAGCCCTTATCAACGTTTTTGTCTCTGAATTCATAATAAAATACAAATTAAACATGTTGAAATATTAGTGTCAAGTTATCTATGCGTTTGATTAGTCTCAGAATATTTGACCTGTTTGTGTGTTCTAAAGCAAAAACTATGTAGCCGAGGCCAGTCAGAGTCAAGGACTGACCACCCTACGAGCAAGAATTGGCGACCGTGGATTTCTTACAGGTCAGCCAATGCAGATGGGCACTATGCTACAGTGTTACAGGAAATACACCAACAAATGTTTAATTAATCTATTGAATAGCACCTGAAGAGTTTTGTTCATGCAATCTAATTATTGAAAGATTGTATTCAGGTACTACTTAAATGTTTTATTTATTTATGCGTTCATAAATGTGTTAATTCATTCACATCTGGGGCAATACAGCAATACAATGCTAAATTGAAGGAACGTTATATTACCATTACTTGGCCTGATCGCCATGCAGGCTCAGGCTTTGTATTACGTCTCATCTGTGAGTCTATCCCATACGTAGGCTCTCGCTAGTCAGTTAATCAAAACACAAAGTAATGAATAGATAAGAGCTGCCCCATCTAGAGGGGTTTTTCAATCTTAGTTGTTGTTTGTTGCGTCTAAATGTTTGGCCTCATATAACAAGTCATTACATTTTACAGCTCTTGTTTAGTTCGCTGTGATTTGATTTGGGAGGCAGACTGGCTGCTATAATACCACCCAGCCACTTCTATTGTGTCCCAGTCGGAGAGGATCTCCCAGACAGAGGGAAACAGACAGACAAGGGGATAACGGAAAATACAGATGACTGAATTAAAGGGAGAACCCTTCCCAAAGGAAGCAAACAGCGGATGAGAGGGGTACAACAAACAAAAAAATATTCAATATATTGAAAACCTTCTCATGATGCGGATTGGTGGAAACAGAAAAGAGGAAGAGAGTGAAAGGAGAAAAAGTGATTGTGAGTGGGAGAGAAAAAGAGGCTCTTGTGCAACTTGGTTGATTCAAACCAGACAGCTGACCTTATTTCATCACCTTTAACCTCTTTCAGGAATTCAGACAGGAAGTGTGACCTATTTGTGACGGTAAATAGGGTTATCTTTGTCACTTTACAACCTCTAGGCTATTGGCGCTGGGCTGTATATTGGTGTAATTACAACCACTGGATCTATTACAGTTCCTGTTCATTTTCCAGAGATTAAAAGCCTTAGGATACTGACATTTAAGTCATTGTGACATGACATTAGGGTTGGCTTCGAATCCTCTGACATAGCCAACAAGTAATTAATAGCTGTAACCCTTGGTTAATTTCCATTATCATTACGGATTCCTGATACAGGGAATCATTCATTTCCGCTAAATGAAAAATTATAAATTGAATATAAAATAAGTAATAGTTACATATTACTACTTTTCTGAGATATGTTATCCTTGGTTTCCCTAAAAGAAACATAATAAAATGAAAAAGGATGAATCTGAATTTCAGTTGACTCCCACTGAGCAGCTGCCGTCCAGAACTTCGACAAGTAAACTTCTTTGTTTCCTTCCATTCACAGAGCTCAAGTTGGATTAGAGTGGCCTCGAGATATTTTAGAACTGGGTTTATCGGAGGATCTGTGGCATCGCCAAGAAAACAAGGAAGAGCATACAGACAGAGTATGTGTGTCATATGGCTGAGAAAGAACAGACCCACCGACCTACTGACCTACTGACCGACACGCAGAGAGACCTGCTCATAGACAGACGGACGGACAGACAGACAGACAGACTTGCTGAAGAAAGACAGACCGACAGTCAGAGGGACGTGCAGAAAGGAAGACAGTCTGACAGACAGACACATAGGCAGGGCGACGGACAGACAGATCAACAGTCAGACGGACATGCAGAAAGACAGATGGTCTGACAGACAGACAGTCCAACAGTCAGAAAGCGGCAGCGAGAAACACAAACTTGTGCAGATTCATTTGGCTCACGGAGCGTAGGAGTGAGCTGTCTTCTGTGGACACAACACAATGCTGTTTAATTAGATTCCCGCTCGCCTGCGACTCAATGCAGAGGCGGAGAAGTCTCTCTGATTGCAATCAGGCAGAGTGGCTTCGGAAATTGAATAAAATTATACACAACAGAAAAATATAAAAGCAAAAAATATAAAATGTGTATAGAGTATACAGCATATATAAAAGCAGGGTAAAGAATTAAGGATTAAGGATTTGGGGTGAAGCCAGCTGGGCAGGTCGACCACCATTTTAAGCAACCCGGCAAGAGTCAATAGCCCTGTAGTCTCGCAGAGCCAGACGATTTTAAATTTTTTAATTTTTTATTTAACCATTTAAAATCAAACAATTTTTTAATACATTTCCTGATCAAAAATGCTGATGCTGAAAAAAGACCCTTGCCCGTTCTTCTTGGTCAGCTGCAACATAATCTTTTGGTACAACAAACATTTTTTGGGTACAACAAACAAAATTTGTTGTTGTGTAATTACCTTGATCTATTTACTCTCTATACCAGGTACCAGAGAGCGCCATCTTATTCATTTATTTGTATCTATTTATTTATTTATTCTCATTTGACAGTAGGCCTGCTATAGTGAGAGTCATGTTCCATCAGTCCTTATCCAACGGCTCTTTGAAGCGAAACACTGGATGAAAAGAGAAGAGGAAAAACAATTGCTGAACTCTTTCACTCCGACTCTTTGGATGTCTGTGTGTGTACAACGGCGTGTGCACATGTACGTCACTCTGTGTATGTATTTAACCTTGACAAAGACATTTGTCATTTCCACAATCAGTGGGGAGATGTCTGTCTGCGTGAGTAGATAATGAGGGACTCCTCAGAAGGCAAGTTTTCACAATTGACGACATCAGCTGTCATTCCAGACTGATTATGGCCAATCAATGGTGTGTACACTTCCAGCATTGTGCGCTTGAAGTCATGGGGAAACTATGCAGCAGTCACCCTTATCTCTTATATATGGTGGGGGGGGACGGAAGACATCAGTGATTTATTTGTTATTCTTTTTTCTCACACAGCAGGTGAAATAACATTCCTGCACATGTTCCCGAAAATTCAACATCTTTTTTTTTTACAGTTTAGGCCCGGCTCACACACTGAGGGCCGATGTGCGGTCATGAAAATGTAAAAGCACACAGGTAAACTACCCAGAATCCCTTCACCATCTGTTCCAGCAAAAAATATATGAATGGTACGCATATGGCCCATTGTTTCAAAATAAATACTTAACAGCAGTCACATATTTGGTTGGTCGTATTCCCCGGGAGTCAGCACGTTGACTGTGTTTTTAACCCCACAATATAAATTCTCCCATTTTGACCAACGTGTCCGCCATCTTGGAAATGTTGTTTTGGAAACACGATTTTTTGTGTGTTTCCGGGGAGCAGGTCCCATACGCACCGCTTGGCAAGCTTTATATGAATTTTGCAGGGCCTCATTAAAGCATTTTCACTGAGGTATTTTCCATGGTAATAAGGAGTAAAATAAAATCCCTGAGTCACGTCCAACAGTTGGTTGTCCCCTCCCACTCAGCAACAAGGGTCTGCGAGGAGAGGAGTGGGGCCATAAGCACAGATAAACAGGCCAAACCCAACGCACGCACGACAGATTTACAATGCGCCCAGGATAAATTGTCTGGGCGTGTGTGTGTGCTGTTGGCCCCCTTTCTGCCATTTATTTGAGGAGAGGGGAGAGGAGGGTTCGTAGGACTGGGGGAGAGATATGACGAGTGACGGGGAGAGACAAGGTGGAGGGAGGGGACGTCGAGATCCAAACACTTGAGGGAGGAGAGATGGGGCGGAGGGGAGGGCGGTGGAGCATGTGTGATGGTGGGAGGATAAATAAAGGGAGAGATAAGCAGGGGGAAGGCAGGAATTCCCCACTGATACCAGCATGTCACACAACAGTGGGTCTCTCTTCTTCTAGCTCTCTCTCTCTCTCTCACACCATGTCATTGGCTCTTAGAGAAGCATTTTAAGGCTTCTTCAGAAAGTACTCAGTTGCGCTTAGGAAGGGACCAGCTGTTTAATAATGCGTGGCACCTTGCGTTAATGATTTGATTACTCTGATCACTATTCTGTGTTCCAACGGTATTATTCAATGGATGCTTATTTTATCGATCAGGGTCTTTCATAAGCGTAATGGTTCATGTGGGTGTCTTTAAATCGTGTGTCACACATTCCCATGCATCAACCCATTCACATGCACAGCCAGAGATCAACTCTGGGAATGACCTGTTTACCTAATTAACAGCACTTGGCTGCAGGCTAAAGATATGCTAACTAGAAAGGAATAAATTAACAACATTCAAATAAGATATTCACCTTGTGAATCCTTCCTCGGGAGTAAAAAACATTTCCTGCGACAAAAAAAAGAGAAATGGCTGGGGCGTTTGGGAGGGGAAATGGTTTATCCAGTTTCTAAGTATTTTGTTCAAATAATCAATCCCATTTCATCTGCTGTTTGTCTGTTTGTGTCTACGTGGCATGAGATTAAAAAAGGGGGGGGGGAAAAGACTTGGCAGAGTTTGGACCATTGTTGTGCTGCTGCCAAGCAAAACGGTATCCAACATCTCAAACTAACCTGAAACTTTTCCCGTCTGGAAACACCAAAGGAGGTGTCTGAGTCCCTTTGGCCCTGCCAGGTTCACTTTATAAGTATTTTGCTATTATTGGATTCACACATCAGGTAATCAATAACCTGCTTTATGAGATAAATGAACAGCAGTGGGCCCTGACAGTGATCGTTTGGAATGATCACATCCACATCTTGTAGGGATTCCATTCAAATGAGTCTCTCAGGACTGTGGCGGGACCAGGGGGTGTGTTTGTTTGCGTGTGTGTCTGGGTAATGCGAGCATGAAACTATCCCCATGCTGCACACTGATGACCTTCCTGTTTATACCGATATAATCAATGCATTTGTGTGTGTGTGTGTGTGTGTGTGTGTGTGTGTGTGTGTGTGTGTGTGTGTGTGTGTGTGTGTGTGTGTGTGTGTGTGTGTGTGTGTGTGTGTGCGCACGCGCGCACATGCGTGTGTGTGCAAGTAAAGCATATGTTTGCATACAATTGTGTGTGTGTGTGTGTGTGTGTGTGTGTGTGTGTGTGCGTGTGTGTGTGTGTCGTAGTTAGTTCACGGTAGTGGTCACGCTGACCCTCTGTCAGAGTTATTCCAAAAATATAGCAATTTGAATTTTATGCGAACTAAAAGATACCAAGCTAATCAGTTTATGACCCTGAGGTCCCAATCAGTCATTCCCTGACGCACACACACACACTCGTACACACACAAACACACACGCGGCTAATTAATCATTCAACCAACTCTCCAGCTAGCCCCCCTTTCCCCTGACATGCTCCCCAGCTGTTCCAGAAAGCACCAGCGACGGTTGCATGTAAAGAGCATGAAAGTGGCTTAGCCTTAATTGCCATTGTTCCGTGGACTCCTTGCCGCTCCGGCTCAGAGAGGGCGCTCACTCTTTGACATAAGGCAGCAGAATAAAACATGGCTCCCTGCACCCCACTGACGCTTCAGAAACAGAAGTGGGAGGCGGCCCCCCTTTTGTTTCAGCGACATTACAGGCTCCTCGAACATTGCTCCGGGAGTATTACACACACACACACACACACACACACACACACACACACACACACACACACACACACACACACACACACACACACACACACACACACACACACACACACACACACACACACGACAAACACTGACAAGCTCACACAAATAATGATCACACAAACCCACACACAAACACAAACTCAAATACTACACAGACACAAGCATTCACAAAGACACACACAAAAGAACAAGCGGGCACACACACTAACACGCAAACACACAAACACACCTTCAAAATGGAGGATCTAAACATGCACAGCACACCATGCTCATCCTGCATTCTCTCTAATCTCCGTGCCAAGGTGCAGAGGTGCAATAGTCCTCGGATTGGGAGAAACACAGGCCCAGCTTTCATGCTGATCTCTGCCCTGGAGTGGCTGGATTTTTGCTGAAGCTTCCTCTACACACTTATTAGCAGGGATTTATTGAACATACGTATAGGTAGGGATGCATTAAGGTTAGCATGCACATTTTCAGATTTTTTTCATCTCATTAAGGATAAATGTGTTCCCCTTTAACATTGACTGACCCATGTCAAACCATTAACAGCCGTCTAGATATTGATAAGGTTGGATATGAATATTGTATAAGGCTTTTCTGAGAAGATTATTCTGATGTATTCAAATGTTGTATTTAAGATAGGGTCCCAAACCGGCATAATACAGACAACATTTTGAAAATGTGCAAGTCCAGATAGACAATTTGGAAATGTGCAAGAATATCCTTTGTCCTGCCTCACTGAACGGGTGTTTGCAAGAGTTAATTTCACCACATAATCCAGAGGTGAAATCCAGTTTCAGACCTCTTTGCTATTTTCTCTTCAAAAGAGTAAGCACCCAATTTTAAGCCAAATTATAAAAAAAAACAGTACTACACCTGCTGAGAAAGAGCCCACTCTACTGCTGTGCTGTTTGCGTGTGTGTGTGCATGTGTGCCTGTGTGTGTGTACATGTGTGTGCATGTGTGTGTGTGTGAGTGTATATTGTATAGAAACACACACACACACACACACACACACACACACACACACACACACACACACACACACACACACACACACACACACACACACACACACACACACACACACACACACACACACAAACACACACCATCTGTTTGTATACATTTCCCAGCGATGTCAAGGCCAAAAAAAGAAAACGGTTCAGTTTTGAAAGAAACAGCAGCGAGGTGAGAAGCTTTCAAATAAATAATCCAAAAACACACAGACACATCTGACACTGCTCAAGAAAGACACACACACACACACACACACACACACACACACACACACACACACACACACACACACACATTGGAAAAATGAGCATGCATGATTCTCCATCTCTCTCTTTTCTGTCCCCCTTGCCCTCTCTCTCTCCCTATTTCCTTACTACCCAACCACCCCCAGTTGACCACGTGTAGGTGGCAAGGACATTAAACTGGCTGGCCAATCAGCACGCAGCACAGCTGCATTCCTGGATGCTGTGATACTGGAATACACCAGTCAGAGTGTGCGTTTCATTTCCCTGTGCTGTATGATGGGGTGAGTGCTTGTTTATGTAAGCATGACTATTATTCAGTAAATATATCGAGTGGAGTGGACCATGATTCTACTTGTGCTGCCTTAACCATGAAATATATGTGTCCCCGTTAATAAAGCTCCTATACCCTGTAGCTGGTGCATTGGATTATAATATCGTGGTATAATTGTATTGTTTACCACTTATATTTTGTGGACGGATTAAGAATAAGGACATGTTTATTGCCATTAACAGTAATACAGTGGCCACTGTTGACTTGTTCATAAAGCTTGTCACAGTAAAGCTCATCAAACTCCGCGTTCCTCCAAGAACTCTGCAATGGAATGCCCAAACAGTCCGCTCTCACTTTGTTGTAACACACACACACACACACCCACACCCACACACACACACACACACACACACTTTGCATCCCATGGTAGAAATGCCCCCAGGGCAGTTAATTCAGCTCCTGCATATACCTAATGTACACGGTTTGTTCTCTCAATCAAAAGGCATGTTTAACCATGCTGAATGTCTACAGTAAGGACATCATAGAAACTTGATCTTCTGACTGTATCTAGGCAACAGCCGAGGATGCAATTTACATAGAACACGGAGCTACTTCATGTTTGACAAGGACGGGCACGCAAAAGTGGGTGGTGTTTCTTTCTTTTGTATATACCTGTCAGTGAGATAACAGGATTCTCCGTAGAGGCCAACATTTCCCTAATTAAAAGTTGACACGATCTAAAGCTATCGGCACTCTTTTCATTTCCTTTTTCTTGTTTTATCTTTATAAATAAAGGTATATAGATAGATTCCACACCGTTGAAGAAGTTGCCCCTGAAAGACTTAACGTCACTGTTAAAAAACTGTGTGCCGAGAAAAACTCAACTGGTGACATGTTGAATGGCTGGCGAGAAGCATGGCATAACATCAACAGTGCATATTAAAAAACCGTAACACTTTGTGGCTAATCAATTAGAAGATGATAGAACAAGTAATCACATCACTTAAGCACCTCATTTTGGGTCCATGATTTTTTGTGTGTCTGTTCACGATGTGTGCGTGCATTCCTGTCCATGCATGTGTGTGTCTGTGCACATGCCAGGATGCCAAAAGTGCAGAAAGAAGAGAGAAAGAAGAGTAGGATCCTTGACCCCCACATCCCCCCCACCGCCCCCACTACCACCAACTGAAGTGTTAATCATTCACCCTGCAAGGACGCTCAGTGCCCCTAGGTCTGCAGACATCAATGCTGCGGTCGATAGCAGTGCCCTCAGGCTCACGGTGAGGGCTTCTGACTGCAGTCTCGAGATAACTTGACCCTGTAGAGCTTGTGAATGGCGACTTCACAATGAGTGTCTCCATTTTGGAAGCATAGGACATCTTTTGTCGTTGAATAATCCTTGAACGTGAAATGATTTGTCATAACCAGGAGACTTTGCGGGGTTTTTTTAACTGCCACAGTGTTTCCCATGCAAGCCATGGCAAAAAACAGGGTTTTTATTAGCCTAGGTTGAGGCATATTCGTTCTTTATGTTTTCACAGTTCTGCAACTTATTTGAGACCTCTAAATATGGCACAGTATTGAAGACCAAAATTCCGACCATTAATCCCATAATGCATTCTGATGTACAAGCACAATGTATAGGTGGTTAAACATGTCATGGAGGACAGTGGCTTTCGTTTTTCACAGCGGGGCTTTAGTCAAAGACTAATGTCCTTGTCCGCCAGGGGTCCCATTTGTGTGTCTTGGTTTATTGTTCCAGTGTCATCAGCTGATCAACCAGTCAGCCAAACAAAAACCATAACGGCAGCAGATCAAGTCTTCCAATGGGGAGTTGTCGTAGAAAATGCTTTCACTCATACCCATCTATTATACATCAAACATGTGCACATAAGCACAAACAAGATGGACAGATGCACAATTGCACACACACACACACACACACACACACACACACACACACACACACACACACACACACACACACACACACACACACACACACACACACACACACACACACACACACACACACAGTTTGGTGGCATAGGGGGGCTTGCACATTTAGGCATCAAAGGAAGGAATCAGGGAGAAAGTGAAATAGGATTGTGAGAGTTAGGAAGGGAGAGGAAGGAAGCGGGGGGGGGGGGGGGGGGGGGATAGAGATGGATACATAGCCGGATGGAATGAGAGCTGGAGGAACTTGGACATAATTCATGTCATTTTGTAAACATATCATTATTAGTGCTGATGCAAATCTGCCTGGCTTATTTTATGCATCACTCTTTGATGAAAAAACAAATGCTGCTCTGCTCTGTGATGTAACTTTATGCCCGCATAGTTCCATGTCGACCTGCAGAGAAGCTCTCTGCCAACGCATCCCTCTGTCTATAATGATCAATCATCCCTTCCTTTGAAATCTGCAATCTCTCCTACCTCCAAACTCTCTCTCTCTCTCTGAGCTCTGTTTGAATCTCAAGAGATATATTCTCAAGGGGTTCAGCTCCCAAATAAATCCTCCCAGGATGAGAATGCACTGCGTTGCCAAGAAACATAATTAGCAGAACACTTGGTGCTCTATGAGTGTGCATATTTATTAGTGCACATCCAAATCAAAACACCCGTGTGCTACGAAACACTGTGCATGAATATCTGTCTTACCACACATGTTAGCGCATTACAGCTAGCGCTCATTGTTGCCGTCATAGTGAGCGAGCCATCGAGGCAGAAACACCCACATGCTGATCCCTTTTAGAATGTGCCCGTCAGGTTGTTCTTGTCGAATAAAGTTTTCTGAGATTGAACCAAACAAAAAAATAAAAAAATCCATGTACAAAAGAGCTCAACCAATTGATTATGAGCTTAAGCAAAGCAATCAGCCAGCCAATTCCCCGGTGGAAACGATAACACTTTCACTGGGAATACCGTTTGATTGTAGAACTCTGTAATAGTTTTTGTTGGCCCGAGGACAATTGGAGGAGGATTGCCACAATTTAACTACTATCTACCTGGAAGGCAAAGACAGGCTCAGCACTCGAGCATGCATGCAAACACTTTTATGAGCGTGTCAAGCCAGTTGGCAAGGCAATATTCTAATTTGTGTAGATGATGCTACAGGCAGTGTTTATCTTTAATGAACCCTTTAATAATACAGAGGATATCAAGAATGATCTGACACGTGTATGTGTGTTTTTGCCTGTAGTATTTAAGAACTAAAACGTTTTTTCACCTGAATGATAATAGATACTTATCTATTATTTTATTTTAATGTATGACAATGTTTCTACGTGAAGCGCTTTGAGTCTGCCTTGTGCATGAAAAATGCTATATAAATATTGTTGCCTTGCCTTGAATACATTTAGGAACTCAGTTTATTGAAATCCATGATCCATAATCCCACCGAAACCACGTTAATTCTGCCCCTGCTTAACACTGCCCCCTATTGGTGATTTTCCTGTCAATCAAATCATACAACTTGACCCCGCCTCCCTGCATGTGTAAGCCAATCACGTTCAGCCAATTGGTGTTCCAAGTCAAAAGAACAACAAGAAGCCAAACTCCTGAGAGAACTGGCCATAGTTTCCGCACCAGAGACAGCCCTGCGCACTACAGAAGGCTATTATATCCGGCCATTAGAAATACATGGGTGCAACCACCCTCCGTAATAAACGGCACCCATAGTGAGGCCTTTCATGTTGTTCTATGCCTGACCCGCAACGTGGCCACGTTTTTTGGCTTGTTCGTCAATCAATCAATTAAACTTTGTAAATGTACCCCTTTTTGTGCAAAACAACCATAAACAATGCTTCACAAAGGGAAACCACACCACTATAAGAACAAGACCTTAGTTTAAAGTCATAATAATAAATGCAGATCCCAGAGATGGCTCCTTTCGCAGACTGTTCCAGAAGCGAGGGCCGGAGGGCCATGCATGCATATGTATGCATACATTGCATGACTTCAGAGTATTTACTTTGATGGGGTCAAAGTATGTTCATATCCTGGGAAGTGACTCATTACAGGATGGTGAGAATTAAGGTTGTGAAGAGCGAACCCAGTGTATGGGAAGCGACCCCGACTCTGACTATCTTATATAAATAATATCTCTGCTGGTGTAGGCATCACGGAAACGCATAAGGACTCCATTAGAGGTAGAAATGGTTCTGTAAATGAATTGTGTTATGGGCCTTCTGTATGGAGTTTGTGTAGGAGTCTGAGGGACCGTGTGAGAGAAAGAATGGGTATGTCTGAATTAACTGTGGCAGGGATTCAATGCATGTATCAGAGCGTGGAGGTATTTGTTTGTCAGTGTGTGTGTGTGTGTGTGTGTGTGTGTGTGTGTGTGTGTGTGTGTGTGTGTGTGTGTGTGTGTGTGTGTGTGTGTGTGTGTGTGTGTGTGTGTGTGTGTGTGATGTAACAGATTGCAGAAGGCGGTGTTAGAGTGGGCTTTGCTTGAAAACTAACAGATGGCAGGAGAGACACAGGATTTAAATGTATTTTTTTCTTAAAGAGCAACCAGTTTTCTCAAGTGTGTGTGTGCGTGTGTGAAGATACATTATTAACCTAAGTGACTTTATGTATGATGCAAGCACACACACACATTCGTTTTCTTAAGACAAACACATCGAGAGAGAGAGAGAGAGAGAGAGAGAGAGAGAGAGAGAGAGAGAGAGAGAGAGAGAGAGAGAGAGAGAGAGAGAGAGAGAGAGAGAGAGAGAGAGAGATTCTCCCCCCCGACCCATGACACAACCCTTCCTTCAACGTACAAATTTGTATTTTTTGCCAACTAGACTGAGTGTTATATAGGTCATTATCACAATTTCTCAATCTCACTCTCCCTCTCTCTCTCGACTCTCCCGCACCCTCTCCCTCTATTCCCTCCCTACCTTCCCTCCCACCCCCGAGATGCCAAGTGTCTGGTGCATGGATGGGAGGCACAAAAACACACAGATAAACATACAGGCATATGGCCATTTCTAACTGAAACACACTCGAGGAAAACATAGTGGTTCCAGCAGGTTAATCAATACATGCTATTTTAGGCAAGCTGAAGTTGGGGAAAAGATTCTCGAATGCTACCCATGACTACTGCCAGGTAAAGGCTTTTGAGATAGGTGGAAATAAGACATTTGTAGCATTTTCAGGCAATAATATTTTAGGCAGCTGTGCCATATTAGCTCCAGATTTCTTACATTTTAATTACATCAAGCACATTGTTGAGGAATCTGATTGGATGTGATCTCCTTCAATCCGTCAGATATTATGCTTGTCCTTCTTTCTCAAGGATCTGTGGTGTATTATGTGTCTTACAAGGGTTTTAAACGCCTGAGGCACATTTTTTGAAAGAAGAAAAAAAAAAGGGTTCGGACATTAGTCCCATTGAGATACTATAATAATCACTGAGGGGAAGGGACTGTACACTGTTATGATTTACTGGTTATCCTGAGAAAATTATACTTTTTGGAATCCAACCTTGAACTCAAACCTTTAAACAATGACTAGACAATTGTAATTGACTACATGGGATAGAGTTAAATAAAGTCAGTGTGATTGTGTTTGCCGAGATATCTAGTAATACTCATAACATGTAAAAAATCCAGCGAACAATTAGGATTAACTTTAGCTGTATTAGCAGCAAAACACCACATGAGTTATGCTCAGACAGTTCACACTTATGAGATCTGATATGTATCAGATATCTCGAATTATCCACGACTAGGTGTGCTGGCATCGAAGGAGAGGACTATGAATCCTCTGTAAAGTGCATTCTCTTTCGATATACGCAGACCAAGGAGTGGATTATCCTGCTATTCTCACACTGGTTTGTTTAATACACAATTCTGATTGGACAATTAGGACATTCTACAGTCTGTTATTTCTGAATAGCAGACTGCTGCCATGCATCACAGACTCTTGCTATGGATGCAGTTCTCCAGTCTTAGAGGCTAATGGACAAATCATTTAGACCGAATCAATAAAATCTTTTTCAAATCAAAGAAATATATAAATATATATATTTTAATCGAACAAGTAATATTTAGTGTCAGATTATTGCTTTCTTTAGTGAATGGCCATATATTAAGCAGGTTAATTTTCAGCGAGCCGGTCATCATTGGGAAATAAACACCTTCAGGGTGACTCCAGACCCCTCCCCTCTGAGTCATGCTACGCCCCCTTGCACATCACGTCACATTTCCAAAACAGATTAAACAAGGCACATATCTCCACAAAAAGGCTTCGATAACTCATTGTGATTTTATTGAAGACATCCGCTGTGAAAATGGAAACATTGAGCAACATCCGCAAAATTTCACATCCCTTTTCGAGCTTGCATCACCTTGTCATTAGACGTGCAGATGTCAGGAGTTCAATAAATAACTTTCGAGGATAATAGATTTCAGGAAGATTTGTATTGTTCTACGTTAGGAGTTCTTTATTTATGCCGTCTTGTTAACTGCTAGTATTTTAATGAAAGGGTTGATTTACAATAGTAATATCTTTATTTTTATGGCACTTTTCGATACATCTAACAAAGTACTTCATAGCTGTCAATACAAAAAACACACAAAAAAAACTCCCGATACAAATGTGTCTCAAGAAGTGAAATAAAACAGGAAACTGGAGACTCTGCAAGCCTGATCTTCCATGCCCTATCAGAGGAGCTCAGTCTGTGTCCAGGCTCATAGGGTGACAGAAGACCAGAAATATAGGGAGGGGCCAGCCCATGCCTGGCCTTAAAAGTAATTAAAATAACGTAATAAAAAGTGAATCCTAAAATAAACCGCAGCCAGTGGAAGGATGCTGATACAGGGGTGATGTTGTCACCTATTGTGGACTGAGTTAGGAGCCCAGCTGCATTATTTTCGGACCGTAGCATGGATAAGTTCCTTCTGATCTGGGGGAGAAATAAAATAGCTAACCTCGGCTATATTTCTCAAATGATGGAAACATAATTTAACAGTTTTCTTTACATGGGGTTCGAAGCAGATTCAAGAATCAAGATTTCTGGAGGTTCTCTCCAATTTTGAGTTCCCTCTGCTGGGGGGGACAATGTTTCAGTGTTTGGTTAAATTGGCGATAGTTGTCAGACATCCAGTATTTAATTTGAGCAAGCTACGTGTGAAGGTTTGCTATATTATACTGGTCACCGTTTTGTAATTGGATTAGGGCTGTTGTATATGCTCACCAAGAGGGAGCATATCGATGGAGAATAAAATGGAACCCATTATTTAAACTTGTGGGACCCCATACATTTTGTCCATGGGGAGAGAAAGCCAGCCATCCATAGGGGAGAAAGCCAGGCATCTATAAGAACCAAACCAGTTTAAGGCCCCATCAGTGATACCTGCCACTTCCAGCCTTTCAATGAGCAAGTTATGATCAACTGTGTCAAAGGCAGTGCTGAGGTCCAAAATAACTAGGATGGAGCACTCCTAAGCCAATCAGACAGAAGAAGGTCATCAAAGACTTTAAGAAGGGCAGTCTTATGCCGCTTTTCCACTGCATGGTACCAGCTCGACACGACTCGACACGACTCGACTCAGCTCGCATTTTTTGCGTTTCCACCGCGGTACCATGGTATCTGGTACCTGAAGTGGCTGCTTTTTCTAGTACCTACTCGCTCTAGGTTCCAAGCGAGCTGAGCCGATGCTAAAAGGTGACGTCGGCAGACGGCCGGCGACTGATTGGCCAGAGAGTGTGACGAAGTCACGAGAGCGACATGGCAACCATGCTGGTAACATCCATAGCAGCGCCGCAGCCAACATGTTCCACTTCTCCAACTTCTTCAACATGCCAGCTAATAATAGTAATGCGATCGATGTCCTCCATTGTTGTTATGTGGGTTCTGTCCATGTGTGGGTTGCGTATGTGTTGTTTGCGTCGCGTACACAAATACGTCACGGCCCTTTCGCGCAGCCGACCCCGCCCACGTCCAGGAGGTACTATTTGCGGTGGAAAAGCACCCGTGCTGCTACCGTGTCGAGTCGTGTCGTGTCGAGTCGTGTCGAGTCGAGCTACATGTGCGGTGGAAAAGCGGCATTAGTGATATGGAGCGATCGAGGGCCAGATCGGAATATTTACAATGAATTATTATCAATCAGATGCGCTACTAAGTGTTTAATCACAGCTTTAGGTCTCTAGGTCTCTTTGCCTCACAGAAGGCTGGCCAGCTTAGATGTGTGTTGAGGAGTTTCACATTAGTTAAGACATGGATGAGGAGGCTCAAGCCCTGGTCTTATATTTCAAATCATTACACGGTTTTGTACACTCGGTTCTGATTGGTCAATTACAACAATCTAGGGCATTGAATGAATATGAATAACATAACGGTGCTATACTTGCAATTGCAGAATCAAAAACAGCCATTTTTAGTGGAAGCAATACAATATGTAATAATCCATAAAAAAAACATCTCTATGTTTTGTGTCAAGTTTTTTTATTTGATTTGTGAGCATCCGTGTAGGGCATTTAGCAAACTCTTTTATCCAAAGCGACATAACTATTCATAACCATGTAAGTATTACACACACATATACGCACACATTGACAGCAGAGTCAACTATGCACGGCGTGGTTGACTCCACTGTGTGTTGCGTGTCTCGCTCAGGGATACCTCGACAATCAGCTGGGAGGAGGCGGGGAGTGAAATATCAACCTTCCGGTTGCGAGTCAACTCGCTCCTGATCCAAGCCGACCTGACAGTTATAAGAGAGTAATAGAGATCCGATATCAGTCAGATGAAATGATGAAAGTGAGATCCGATTCCATGTGATGCGTTCTGTTCACATTGCTCTGGAGGATCTTATTCAGGGGCCCATTTTCTGTAGGATAAGGAGGAGCAGCCCGACCAAAGAAGGCTCTGTATCAGCCACTCAGCACATAACCAGTGACGCACACATACGGGTCCAAGGAGGGCCAGTGAAGGGCCATGGTCTCAAGGGGCCCGGGGCAGAGCTCCCCTCTTCTCCTCTCCACTATTTCTCCTCTCCTCTACTTCTTGTCCATCATTGGGTTTTTGCATTTGTCATCACAGAGACCTTTGCCTAACACACACATACAGAGTGTGTGTGTGCGTGTGCGTGCGTGTGCGTGCGTGTGTGCGTGCTTGCGTGCGTGTATGTATATGTGTTATTTATATAATTGATGTTCAAGTGTATGCTAAGATGTATCATAAGTGGTTTTTAGTCCTTGCCAGCTCTGCAGTGACTATTCCATTCATTGATTCACCATACTGTACTGAGCCTTTTATTGTTCCAGTATATTTTAAGATTGTTGCACTTATTCCATGGATTACGTTTCTTCTTATTTCACGGATTACAGACAGGAATGCAAAAGCGTTAAACCACCTTTAAAAAATTTGCTATCATACGTTCGGCAACCAGTATAAAAGGTTCAAATATAATGGAAAAGACTTGATTTGAGGTCTCCATGTTTGAGCCTGGCAGGTGTTATCAGCTACATATACAATCTGCAGACCATTGACAGACGAAGATGGATTGTTTGCATGACAGGAAAAGATGGATGGTTATGGCGGCAGGGAAAATACACCAAAGGCTGGTGGAGCCCGATAGTTGGTAACAGAGTTGCACGTAGAATTCAGAGTGTGTGACGTTGGGATGATAGATGGGTGGTTTGAGAGACTGAATTGAAGAGAAACATACCAGAGCAACTGAGGGTAAACCATATGAATGGATGATGCAGACAGGCCGGTGCATAATATGCACTCTAAAGTATTGATGTCATGTCCTTTCGTTTTGTCCTTTAGCAGACACTTTTATACACAGTGACTCCCTTCGAATGTTGAACAATGAGTAGGTAGGGGTAAGGGCATCTTGCTAAAGAATGCCTTCAGGTAATCCGCGGATATCGGGGTTTGAACCAAGAACCCCTTTGGCTAAAATACTCTAACCACTGTAATCCTGTGTCCACTGATGTATTGATGTGTGTAATGTGATGTGTGAGAATGTACAGGCTACACAGAAGAAAAGGAAAAACCAACAAAGGGACGGTAGAAGACAACTGGACAGACATTTCTTCCACACTTTGAACCTAAGTCCAAGAGAAGAGGCTTTTAACTACTGGACCACTAGGATTGGAGGACAGGATATCCAATCAGAAAAAAAAGGGTAAAGAGTTACAATCACAAAAGAGCCACTGGCAAAGGCATGGCATCAAACAGGATGTATGAACGTACTGCAAACCCTTTAGGTGAATATGCTTGGAGTGTGTTCTAACCTAATCTTTTATATCATGCAGATATGGTATCATTTAATTTCTTCGTCTGTCCATAACAGAACTGGAGCTATGGGGTGGACGTGGGCGATGAATGATTGTGATGGAGGGTAATGATTGTGTAAATGCGGTCCTGCAGAACGTTTTAACACCTCCCATGACACACAACTCTTGGCCCGCCTATCAATGGGCTCCTAATTAGAACATTTGGACGGGATGAAAAGATGGATCCCCACTCTCCACTCTATGGATACGGTCCAAGGCAGAGAAGCAAGGTCATTAGATGATGACGATGGTGATAATTGCGCAGTCATTTGCTCCAAATCTAGGAGGCCAAAGTCAGTTTGCCTGCTCCATATTCGCTGAGCGGACATATGACTTTTGAATTCAAAGTAAGGGGAAAGAGGTTCCGATAGAGCAAGGTCGAGCCGGCAAGTGGGATTCAAAATGTTTTTGGGATCAGATCAAGCACCTTTGACCATCACCCTTCATTCTATGAAAAAGGATCTGAAAGTATATCTTGTTATACAACAGCCACAAATTGAACCATGTCTTTTTTTTTCCTCACTCGTCTATCTAACAGGAGCCCCAACACTTTATAAATCTGAATATTTGGTTGATGCCTGCTACAAAGACCCAAGGTAGCACAAGTTTGCTGCTGAATCACTAATCTATTTGTAATAGAATAGCACCGAGGAATACATGATGGATTGGAAGGGGGAGGGGGAGCTATGCTAACCATTAGCGTGCTGCTGTGCTTTAGCTTGCATTACCCACATTACTAAGTGAAATCCAAAACGGACTGAATTAGAGTGAAAGCTACACTCATTTATTACAATAATCCCTGTGTCTGACAGAGGGTCATGGGAAACTAATCACCTTAATGTGTAAGATACCTCAATGCCACTGAAATGGAGCGTGCCATATACAGGCAGCATACTCTCCAACAAAATTACAAACACCATTCTTCATCTCCATTTCCAAGCTTACATATCCCAAGGAAACTATCAGAAAGTAACATAAAATGTGCTAAACGAATTGGAAAATAAAATGTACTCCTTAAAATCCATATCCAAATTAAATGAGGTCTACTTTAGAAATAGATTGACCCTCATGGCAGAGGTTACTGGATTTTGGGAGCCTCGCGAAAAGTTGTTAAAACTTAAAGTAACTATCATGTCATATTCATTGATTCAGATTGCAATCTGAATTTGAAGTGTCATCTGTATGTTCTTCAAAAAACACAGTACAGATAATAAAAAAAAAGTATACGTTGCAAATGTAGGTCTAGGAAAGGTAAGTTTATACCATAAGGACGTAATGGGAGTTGCATATAATGTGAAGTGTTTATTGTATAGACCTGGACCATTTCAAGCACTTTCCATATCCATATTCAAGTGTAAGCTCCGGTCTTATTCACTCACCTTACCCTTTTGTCACCGGCGTAGCATCCAACTTTCAAAACAAACTTGATCTGACTGAAAAAGCCAGTGAGTGGGTCATGAGGTTCCTTTGAGTGCGCTCTGAATGGCAGGTAGCACTCTGCCAAGTGGCAAACTATTGCAATTATTCTGCCTGGCGGGCTCTCCATTGAGTGGTGTTAATAGGTGGCAGCTCATGCCTGTCTATTGTGCATGCCAGAGACCCATTTTCATGTGCTCAGTTTTAGAGATTGGCATGTTAAATGGTGCACTGTGGGAATTAGGTAATGCACAGCAAAGCCTGAAGGGTTCTAGGCTTGAGAATTAAAGGGTGGCCTGTAAAGATTGAGTCAATCATGTATAAAGAAAGTGTCGTTCGTATTTTTGAGTTGGCTGTGAAAAAACGAAGAAACCAATTGGGAAGAACTTTGTGTTGTGCAGGAAGGATGCAGCTGAAGACAGAAAACATCCTGTATGGAAGTGGCTTTTTGATCGCTGTAAGGGCTTTGAAACCACAAAAAACCGCCAGCCAAAAGACTCAATAGCAACGAATATATTCATTAATTCAACCCTGCATATTTGCGGTCGCCTCCATAGCCTTCCAAGTAGCACAAACGCCGCATTTGTTGAGATGGCCCTTTGAAGAAATGGCGAGTGTCCCACATCACAGCATCACAACAAGGATGTGTTCTGTTGTTACCGTATCCGCCTCAAGGCCCACCAAAGAATGCCATTAGCCACTGAGTGATGCTGGAATGCTGGAGGACACACCGTCCTGCTATCTCCATTTGCATTGTCGGACTGCACTTTGGGACATGGTGCAGACAGAACATGGGGGACTATGGGACATAGTCCAGACTTGTGAAGCATTCAGGAAATGTAACCTTTCATTCTAAAGCCTGTTCAGAAATGGTTGAAAGCATGCCAATGCCATTTTATAGGCAGCATTTCCAAATCAGTTTTTTTTTGCCGGGTGGATCAATGTCGATGTTGTAAATGTAGAAGTAAGGTAAAAGGTGCTTTTCGTCATAATATACATTATTTACAAATGTATTATTAACTTGGATTCGTAAAATATAGGGATATGCAGAATAATGAGGATAAGGATCAGTTGGCAAGGTAAAATACCGACTCATTTTGACCTTATGTGATCGACTTTATTCTTTATTCCCTTTGTACAAACTGTTCAGTTTTATAATATCTTTCATCATTAGCTCAACCTCTCATTCATTGTTGTTCATTTCTTCACAAAGATCATACCTGCACAAACACACACATTTACTTCATACGATGACAGATTATAATCACCATTCTGTCCAAGGGCTGGTAAGACACACACAAATCTATATATGCATATGTTCGGAATCAGAATTGTAATTTGAATAAAACCAGAACAATTCTAGTTAATTTCGAAGCAACACTTGACAATATGTAATCCAGAAATGACTATGAAATTAGATGGCAATGCCACTTAATTACCGCACAAAGGCTAGTTATTTCACACACTTCACCTTCATAATTTCCCCGGGTTATGAATTATTGGCTTGTTAGAGAACCCATTCTCTATGGAGGACTGAGAAGGATAAGTTTTCAGCCACAGTACACACTCCAATCCTTGATAGTGTTAGACAATACTTAAGAGATGCCAGCACACAAACACACACACGCACAAACAATATATCAAACACAATTTCACACATAATGTATTTCAACACACAGAAACGCACACACTCAAACACAATGTAACTACACACAAGAGATCACACCCGCACATAGCACATCCTAAGCACACACACACACAAACACAACAAATAAATACAAAATGTATTTATACACACACTAACACACACACACACACACACAGTCCAGGTGGTCCAGCATGAGTGCAATTCTTTAATCTTTAATTAGAATCACTCTCTGACTTCCCTACAGGCAAAGCTGCTTAACATCAACCACACGTGAAACAAATGTTGAGTTATTAACGTGCAATTAGTCATGTAACACACATTCATATAAATACATACTTTATGTAATTTGCATGAAGTTTGCACACACACACACACACACACACACACACACACAGTGACATTGAACATTCTCTTTGATCTTCGTGTTCCCAGTCTGGGATGTTTACTAATCGGCAAGTGAGAAGAGAAGGGGAAATGGATAGAGACTGGAGTACACACACACACACACACACACACACACACACACACACACACACACACACACACACACACACACACACACACACACACACACACACACACACACACACACACACACACACACACACACACACACACACACACACACACACAATAAGAGCTTTATATCAGAGACTTGAGCAGAAACGGTAGGCTCACGAAGATGGAAAACCAGCCCAAACGTGGGTGAACGTGTCAATTCATTTCATGATTGGTCAAAAACTTTATTTATTTTCGCCCAATCAAGTTGCTGGAGGCAGGGAATTGTAAAAGTGTAATTAGCAAACACAAACTTGGCAGCACTAATAAACTATAAGGGGTTAAGGGTTTCAAATCAACACTGTGTATTTGTGTACTTCTTCAAAGCTTCATCCACTTCAGTGCGTTTTTCCGTTCGTATTTTTGGTAGAATAACTAACGGTACAGGAAATCAGGCAGTTGTTGTTTTCGGGGCTAGGCTCTGCGCCGTCTCCCTCCAGAGGCTCTGCTATAACATTGTAGGACTGCTTGGTCCGAGATAATCTTCAAATTAATGCATTCACACATGGACTGACTTTGAAGATCATCTGGATTCCAAACACAATCTGTAATTGAGGAAAAACTAGCAGGTATACTAGAATTACCTGCATGCAGAGGATTACTACCTCTTTTCAAAGTGGTAACAGGGTAACAGGGTTTATATTGTGAATTCCAGACTAATCAAGACGCTGTGTTCGAGTGGGTTTGCCGTTCGCTTTGTGGAAGAACAATTGTTAGATCAAAAGTTATGAATTATTCTTCCTTGTTTGACAAAGGTGCTACGCATAGTTTCATACTAATAGACAGCCACCAATCACTGTCCATTGATTCAAAGTCCACGTTTTGGCAGTGTAGACAGCAGTAGTCATTTATAATGAAGGAAACGAGCATTTAAGATTTAACTAAGGATAAATAAATCATCTCTTTTAAGCTACATCCTCTTTCGGATTTCCCGCCCCCAGATATAGCTCCTGTGTTTCCCTGGCGACCGTTTATCACCTTGACAACCACCTGGAGTTATTGCTGAAATTGCCCACTCACATGAGGAAAACCACAGCGTGCTAAAACAATCTTCCTTACTGCAAAACACACTCAAACCCAACACACTTTTTACAGTCACGCCTTTGTTTTTGTACGATTTTGAGAATTTCACACATTGCATTTCTCATTTATATGCAGGAAGTAGCAATTGCATCCTTTTTAATTGTTAACTAGAGGGCAGAGCTGTATCGTGGAATCATGGCTTTTCTAATTGTGAAAACCCAGTGTTGCCTGAATTGCCGCAGAGGCTCATGATTCAGGTAATTGCCATCGCAATTATTGCATTACATGGGCTACAGGGGTCAGTCGGGTCAGCCCGAGAAATACAGTCTGGAACGCATTCATCAGTAAGGCATGGACAGACACAAAAAGCCTTTCAGACGCTCAGCCATGACCGCACATTTGTGGAGGTTGACACATTGATTAAAACTACTTTCAGAGTGCTGACTTACAACTCAGCCATAACTTAGTGAAGAACCAGGTAGTCGTTAGCAAGGTTGGTGTGAATAAAAATGCCAAACTTCATCAGCCACATTATAGCCAATAAACGCATTGCTCGAAAGCTAAAAATTGTCTCTAATGGTCTATCCTAAAGAAACACATTAATTAGCAGCGTTATGTTCACACGCATTTAAAAACTAATTCTCAACATTACTTATGTACAGTGTCTTATCGCATTAGTTGCATAAATACTCAAAGCATTTTAGATCGCTCCTCTTTTATCACAAGGGAGGATGTTATCCAACTAGTACAAGCCAATTAAAACGTACCCTTGTGGGAGTGTTCAATGTTTTCTTCAAGGTAAGGGACCGTTTCATTTGGTGAGATCACATGTCAATCACGTCATATCCCCTTTACCCCCTAACATCTGTGGAAGACATGCAAAAACATTAATACACTAGAGACCTAATTTACTGATATGATATTTAAATTTGGTTAAATCGATCTAGCTTAATTTGATGTTATATTATGACATGTGGCTCATGCCAGTCACCAAGCTTTTTCAGTGTATCCCACATATCTAATTTATTGGGAACATTACCGGCGCAAAATTATATGTTTGCCTAGATTTTTTTATTATTTTTTTATAATTTTCTTCCCAAAAGAATGAGGCCGTGCATAGTGTTTCCAATACATCGTCCATATTTGTTCAATTATAATTTGGTATGAACGTATATCATTGCTATGATATCACTACACACACTCAAGCTGGTGTGTAGTGAGCGTTCTGGCACCGATTGGCTGCCGTGCATCACCCAAGTGGGTGCTACATATTGGTGGTGGTTAGTGAGGTCTCCCCTTCACTTTAGGCGTCTTTGAGTGTTATTAATTCTTCTTCTTCTTCATGTTTAACCTCTGTTTTCCTTTTATTCCTAGTCTGTTTTACATAGTTTTGAATGATGACTATATGCTCTGTAAGGTGACCTTGGGTGTCTTGAAAGGCGCCTCTAAATTAAATGTATTATTATTATTATTATTATTATTGCAGAGCTTCAGGCAACACAATTATTTGCTTTCTCTTTCTCTCACAAACACTTTGACAATGGACCATCTTTGAATAATCCCTTCCTATCCGTTCACAGTCTGAATTAACACATGATAATGAACAGGAAGAAGAATTGTTGCTGGCTTTTTACGCACAGAGAATACTGCAGGTCTAACTCCTTCATAGAATCAACGCAGAGTTCAACAATCAGTGCTAAGGATGCCAGAAATATCAACAAACATGATTGAATACATGCCTTAATCAGGTAATCATATATTAAAATCTTAACCCACTTTAATGGCTCCACATTGTGCCTATAACATCTCAAAGGGGGCATAAGATGCCAGCTCCCATCTAAGTGAGATTCATTGCTACCAAAGTTTAACTTCTCGAATAAAAGTTTAATAAAAATGTTCAGTTTGCATAAGGGGATATGATGTAACTCATGTCTTGGTGTGAGAGAAGGACACTTCTATTGCTTGTAGATAGGATTTGACTCAGATACACCGTTGAAGCATTCTGAGGACAGACACAGTGGCAGGACTTTCTCAGCATGAGAGCTCATTATTTTTGAGATAAAAGTTCACCTCAGAAGTACGTCACCCGCACTATTTTCAACTTCATCTTTATTAATCAAAACTACGAGGAGAAGCAGTCACAGATCAATGCAAAATGAATGATGCGAATGTGGTTATGCCATCCTTGTTGAAATTGTTTGGATTGCGATAAATTGGTTAAAATCATCGCTATCAAAACTCCCCTTTACTGACTTTTTTACAAAAAAAATCTGGAAAGAAATCAACACACTGTCCTCCCTTGACTCACTCTCCTTACTGGAAACTTCACTATCAGCAGTGTCTTTTCTGTCGTGTATATATGATGCCTGCAGGCAGGGAGAGTCAGACGCAGACACATAGATCCTATATAATGTATTCATTGTCTTGATGTCTTGTGTTTGTACTGGGAATACCATCCAAACAATCCGTTTACTTACTTACCTTACTCACCATCCACCCCTTTTTCTACTCACCGTGCATCCACCAATCTACTCACCATGCATCCACCCATCTACTCATCCTCCATCAACCAACCCAGCTACTCACCATCCATCCATCTACTCACCCTCTATCCACCTACTCATCACATACTGGAAAGTCATATGATCACAAGTAATAATCAAGCTGGTGCCCACATTCCTCTACATGGAAGAGGAGATTTTTGCCCTTGATAGGAATGCATCGGTAGCCCTCACACGGAAATGGAAATTAATGGATTGAGGCTCACATAGTGTGTGTGTGTGTGTGTGTGTGTGTGTGTGTGTGTGCGCGCGCGCGCGCGCGCGCGCGCGCGCGCGCGTGTGTGTGTGTGTGTGTGTGTGTGTGTGTGTGTGTGTGTGTGTGTGTGTGTGTGTGTGTGTGTGTGTGTGTGTGTAATGACTACACGTTGTTTACACACATGAATACTGCAGTCTTGGTGAATGAGAGCTGGAAACTGAGCAACAAAAAGGTGGGAATAGATGTTCCCTGAGAGGGAATGATGTTAATGATTTGCAGGTTCCCTGTTTGGTAGAAACAGCCGTGGCACTTGCCACCTACAATCACCAATTAGAAATGGAGCTTTCCTTCCTTTCTCCCACGCACAGACTCAACATGGAGATGCAGATTTAACTGACCCTCAATACCAAAGTCACCGGTACAGACAGTAAGTAGAGGTAATTACGATTCCTAGAATCCCACTTAAAACTCTCACTTCTTATACTCGCAGGGAAGTTGTGTGGATAGTTGACTATTTGTGGGATCATTCATTTTAAAGAATAAGAATATTTTTTTGTGAATGCTGTGGGGGATCCAGGAATAAACAAGGAGCATGAATGCCTTTAGTTAAATCCATACATGTGTTGTTCTGTGGATTTCTATGGACAGCAAGTCCATAAAAGTGAATGGCAGGCCAGTTTAATCAATAATTCAATCACAAAGACAAAGATGTGCTGTAAGGCGTGGGCTTGTAAAGTGTTCCATGCTACAATTATCAACACAAAGTTAGAAATGAGTCATACAGTGCATAACAGACATAATCAACCCTATTAGTTATCCAACCACCCAGAAGACGTTCCTCCCGATCTTCAGAGAGAGAGCCAGAGCCAGATACAGAGACAGAGACAGAGACAGAGAACAATCTACTGTAGACCTGATGGCCCCTGTATTCCCCAGCCCTGACAGATTCCCTACTCCTCCAACCTGGACCTTAACAACAGATTAAGGCCGAATCCCATTTCTACCCCTTACCCCTTCCCCTTACCCCTTCAAAACAAGGGGGAGGGGTAAGGGGAAGGGGTAAGGGGTAAGGGGTAGAAATGGGATTGGGCCTAAGCCTCTCGCCCTGCCAACTTTACCTAAGCCCCTCGCTTCCATATCAACTCTATGTTACAAAACGCTGGACTTATGTTTTATATTCTGCTTCTGTTCGACCGCATTTAAGTCCTAACTGTTCCCTCGCCTGACACACATATCTCGGGAAAAAACGTGTCTGGAAGGGTTACAATTCATTCTCAGTTCATGTTTTACGTGAATAGGCGAACTGCGGTTCCAAGCTCAGCAACATGAAAAACAGACAGTTTAACCCCGTCACACACACATCCACCACCTTGACTCATTAGGCCTAAATCATGCCTATAATGCATGAGGTGTTACGAGAGGCTGTTGTTACTTATACAATAAACGTAGAGATAGCAGATATAGCCTTTCCATGCGAAAAGTCTAGGACACGGTGTCTGTGTCAAGATCCACCTACTTGACAGGGAGGGGTCTTCTGATTGACATGCAAGATGACCAATCACAGACCAGTGATTTTTAAGTCTTAAAATGCACCTCAAACAGACCTCAAAAAGCTGAAGTGAAACAAAAGTGATTTACAAAATGTGATGGTGATCGCTGCATTTTAAATTTGTGATCAGAACTTGATACATCCCAAGAGAAAAAAGGTTAATTGTTTCAAGAACATAACTCATCACCACAGCAGAGCTATGAGAGAGGGGCATGTCTGAAAACTTGTCTTACATTTTTAATAGGTGAGTGTTGTGGGGTTAAGTGCTGAACAATAAGAGAGTATGTGTGTGTGTGTGTGTGTGTGTGTGTGTGTGTGTGTGTGTGTGTGTGTGTGTGTGTGTGTGTGTGTGTGTGTGTGTGTGTGTGTGTGTGTGTGTGTGTGTGTGTGTGTGTGTGTGGACAGGCAGGCCAAAATTCAAAGACTTGGGGCAGTGCTGTCAGAGTGATTGTGGAGAGCTGAAGTGGATGAATAGTTTTGGATTTTAAAAGAATGAGCAGGATAAACACTCTGTTATAATATAAGGGATGTGTCTCTCGACCATTAAATATCCAGGAAAATTAAACGTAGTGTTTCTCCAATATATATTAGGATGTACCCTACACCTAGCAAGTGTGAATTAGACCCATTTACCACTGTTTACACCCCACCCAAACCATTCATCTTGTCATCATTATCCCACATTCTGAACTACCATGCCTTCCAAAAGACTGTTGCATGCGGAAAAAAAATCCACGAACACAGCATTGCCTTTTGGGTCGTTAAAGTGATCAACCAACAGAAACAGAGAGAAGGTAAAAAGGCCATTGTGGTGTTTGTCTCTACGGAGCACATTGCTAACCCGCTAGCTCTGGAAAGAGCCATCGTGCCAGCCGAGAAGCAGCAGGCCAGCTAGTCAGCCAGCCATCCAGCTGGGATGACTGAAACCCCGTCAGTCACTCGCCTTCAATGGAATTAGGCTCCATATCTGCGCTGCCGGTGCCAAAATACCCAAATCAGCTCTCGCTCTAAGCCACACCACAACAGACCGCCCGGGAGACAGGGAGGAAGAGAGAGAGAGGAAGAGAGAGAGAGGAAGAGAGAGAAAGAGAGCACGTGAGCGAGAGAGCGAGAGAGCAAGAGAAGACTGATGCAGATACTGGTTAAATAAGAAAATCTTGTCGAAGAATACCGTAGTTTGATTACATTTTTCTATGTATTGATTTCCAACTGGGATTTCAATCTTGTTTCCAGCAGTTGAGACATAACACGGTGATGTGTCATACAAACATCAACAGAAGCTTTCGAATGCGTTGAGAAAAAAGGAAATGAACATAAAATGGCTGCAACAACCATCAGTTTCTGTGCATGAAAATGCTTTACTCGATGACATTAAACATCATAAAAACATAAATGTATCCATCTGAAATTATAGCCGTGTCAGGATACATGTTTGCACAGATAACGAATGGCAAGGTTTTGTCAAAGATGAATGCAAGGACTGGGGTAGAGACCCAGAGTGTAAAGCCCCACAGGGTCGAGCCCCACAGCGTAGAGACCCACAGCGTAGAGACCCACAGCGTAGAGACCCACAGCGTAGAGACCCACAGCGTAGAGACCCACAGCGTAGAGACCCACAGCGTAGAGACCCACAGCGTAGAGACCCACAGCGTAGAGACCCACAGCGTAGAGACACACAGCGTAGAGACCCACAGCGTAGAGACACACAGCGTAGAGACCCACAGTGTAGAGACACACAGTGTAGAGACACACAGCGTAGAGACCCACAGTGTAGAGCCCTTCCTGGCCATTCGACACATAACTCAACCTTAACAAGGCCTTCAAGGCCTTCATTGACAAGGCCTTCATTGTAATCCATTTGAATTATTTTCTCACTCCCCCTGCCAGGATGTCCTTCTGGGTGGTGAACGGGGCTGACAGGACCAATGCTGGTCCATCGCTAAGCGGGCACACCTGTTGAGAGGAGGAGGCCCAAAACACAGGCTCCTGCTGGTCCCTGGCTCCCCCTCCTACCCCCCCCCCCCCCTCCCGCCTCACTTCTTTCGTCTGTCGGCGCAACTTGGCACAGGCCTCTTTAACCCGGCGCCTTGGCAAGGCCCCGCTCTCTTAAATTAATATCTCCAAGCTGACAGGGAGCTGCTGTGAATGGCATATTGTCCACTGAGGCTGACTGTTCTTGTCGTCTCGTCTCCATTCAGAACCCCTTATTGGCTCTGTTCTCTGCCAGCTCTCTCAGCCTAAAGTAAGTGGGGATTAGGAGAGTAATGGTCCGGGTCTCCTTCCCTCTATCTCCCATCTTTATCGGTTTCTTCCACTTTTTCTCAGACTCAAGTCTCTGCCTCTGAACTAATACATAGTCCAACATCTTTTTATCGTATGCGTTGGAATGAAAGAGAAAAAAGTACAAAACGGGCGTGAAGTGGAGCGGAACTAGGAGTTAAGTTCTTCAACGTTGGATCATTCAGGTGGAGTGCAAGTAGACACAAGGCAGTTCCTGGTGCCATTTAGTGGGGCCGCTTCTCTTCCAAAGTCACTCACAGTGAATTAAGATACAGTACTCACACACCTCGCCCAAGGACACCTGCTGGAAGACTAGCCTACAAGTACACTAATGCCCTGTCTTCCCACTGGGATATTGAAGCCAGTTAGTACCCCTTTGGCTTGGAGCGAAACATCCTCTCTCTCCCAACTGTACCACACAACACCATCCAGCCCAGAGAAGGAAGTCGGATTATTTGCAATGACCTGGTATCGAACTCAGGTCAACAACCGCAGCTGCGCTCATCGCTCGACCACCTTGAGTGAAAGGCCTTTCCACGCCTGGCTTACACCCCCCTGACAGCCTAGACCATGGTAAGTAATCCTGACGGCAGATGCTGCAACCGTTACTGCTAAGCTTGCTGTGTGGCCAACATCAAGGTCCAGCCCTTTGAGTGGTGGGCTAGTGGCTAGAAAAGGCGCTTGGCAAAAAAGCAATGTACAATTTACTACTATTTACCATTTTGTTACATAGCAGAGTGCCCATCTGAAACGAGTGAATTTGATCTATACAGTATGTCATTAATAAACTGGTTAGGGGTAAGACATTAGCTCGAGGAAGCCTATAGGTTGCCTCCCATTGCAGACATCTGGCTTTGAACTCGAGTCAAACACCCTGAGAGTGAAAGACCCTAAGCGCGAGACCTCCATTAGACCTCCAGCCCCCCCATTTACAACTGACTTCCTCAATAGATCCCCAGACTCTGACTAACACAGACGACATCCACACTATGAACCAACTTTAGGCTAGGTTTGGTCCCCAAAATATGCGGTCTAGTTCTTTTGCGTGGGTTATAGTCATCTCACTCCTGTCCTCCTTTTAGATTAGACCTTTGCCGTTTTATTAACATATTAAGTCTACCAAACCGGCACCTATTGCGTTCTTAGCCGCCCTGGGGAATCCCTTTTATGTGTCCCTTCTGATGTCTTCCTCCATTTCCCTGCAGGGTTCTTGGTCGTTTTTCCTCAGCTGTGTGAGAGCATAAGGTTACGGTGGGCTGTCAGACCACATTTAAATGTAGGCCTGTGAAGCCCTTTGAGACCGTCACTGTGATAAGGGGCTGCATAAATAAAGTTGACTGGAATTTTGCTTTCATGCCGTCTATCTCCTTTCTCTCTTGATTGGCAGGATGCTTTGGAGGCACATTTTCTGATGTGTGTGTGTGTCTGTGTGTGCGTCATTTCACAAAAAATACTGACATAACACACAGCACAGAGGGAAGACTCAAATAGACCCTGTTTAACTCAAATTACCCAAAGCAAGAAATTGACAACCAAGTTTCTGATCATGCTATATCCATGAATCTGTCTCACTCACGCACGCACGCACGCACGCACGCACGCACGCACGCACGCACGCACGCACGCACGCACGCACGCACGCACGCACGCACGCACGCACGCACGCACGCACGCACGCACGCACGCACGCACGCACGCACGCACGCACGCACGCACGCACGCACGCACGCACGCACGCACGCACGCACGCACGCACGCACGCACGCACGCACGCACGCACGCACGCACGCACGCACGCACGCACGCACGCACGCACGCACGCACGCACGCACGCACGCACGCACGCACGCACGCACGCACGCACGCACGCACGCACGCACGCACGCACGCACGCACGCACGCACGCACGCACGCACGCACGCACGCACGCACGCACGCACGCACGCACGCACGCACGCACGCACGCACGCACGCACGCACGCACGCACGCACGCACGCACGCACGCACGCACGCACGCACGCACGCACGCACGCACGCACGCACGCACGCACGCACGCACGCACGCACGCACGCACGCACGCACGCACGCACGCACGCACGCACGCACGCACGCACGCACGCACGCACGCACGCACGCACGCACGCACGCACGCACGCACGCACGCACGCACGCACGCACGCACGCACGCACGCACGCACGCACGCACGCACGCACGCACGCACGCACGCACGCACGCACGCACGCACGCACGCACGCACGCACGCACGCACGCACGCACGCACGCACGCACGC
>NC_082387.1:11097197-11115323 GCF_031168955.1 Gadus macrocephalus
CGCCATTCTGGAATCGACCTCCATACAAGGGTATTCTGCAACTGTATTCAACACTGAGCGATACGAGAGCAAGCGGGTGTGTGTGTGCGGGCGTGTTTATTGGGCTCAACAGTCAGGACTTTATGCATGCCATTTCCGAGCGTGAATGTTTGGAAAACAGCCAACTGCAGCAGCTTCAAAACATCCTCCTTGGCGTGATGCATAGGAAGGGGTGCCTTATTGTGAGCTGTGCATATGAGCGAGGGGTTCCAGACAGTATAAGTGGTGGGGGGGATATCAGGGTGAGGGATGTAGATGGCTGGAGGGGATATCTGGGAGAGGTTTATATGGATGGGGTCAGGAGGGGAACACACACATTTGCCATCCTCACATTGAGGGGGAAAAGACATGGAGAGAGACAGAGAGAGAGAGAGACTTAGACATGGACAGAGAGACGGAGACAGACAGCGAGCGAGCGAGCGAGAGCTAAGCTGATAAGAAATGACCTTCAATTTAGTCTCAGGGGCAGACTTGTGAGGAGTGTGATCTGTGGCACTCAGCTCACTGAAGAGAGAGGGAGAGACTGATTCAAATAAAGGAAGAAAATTGCTCAAAACCACTTTCAAATGCGAGGTATGCAAAAAAGAGCAAATGGATGGTAAAGAAAAAAGGAAACACAGAGACGGAATGGGGGTGATCTGAGCCATATGGATAATCACAAGTATTGACTCAAACAACCAAGATTGTAGAACAGTGTTCATTAACTAAATAGCTGCTCCAATTACCTGGCTCAAACAACATACCTCAGTTGGAAATCAAAATTGACTTATTTTGAAAATATACCAGCAATACACATTCATTGACTGTTAAATTATGGAAAACATGTGTGGTGAGTGCTTCTCTTACTGAAGTACATGAAGTGTTTACATTGACTTGAATATATAATATAATAGTCAATGTAAGAGGATTGCGATCATTGTTGTACATGTAGACATTGAGGGTGGATATAATCATACCCAGATAGAAGTAAGTGTTGTCACTGAAGTCTCCTCTATTTTCACTGAAGCCACTCTATGTGTTTGCTTGACAACATGCTGGATGATACAAATGTGTTCACCGGGGCCATCTGTGGGGTTGTGTGTGTACACATACAGTACACAGGGAAATACCATATTTCCATATACAATGGACATTTCATAGGAAGACGACCATCCCTGAGCGTGGGAGGACAACAATATCCAACTGAAACACAATATATGGATTTAGAGCGGTATATTGCATCAGCTGTCTGCTGGCGAGAGGCTCTCACCTCAGAAACAACACCAACAAGTGGTTCAGCGTTTATTAATAATACACTCGGAGGAGATTCCAAACTAGCTTCACTTCTGACCAAGTCGAGTTATGTCTGTATTGTGAGACTATACTCAGGAGTCGGCTCTAGTTCCCAGAGCGAGAGGAATAACAACAATAAAAGAAGACGCTTTTGGACAAAGAATTTGACAAAGCAATATCTGAAAAAAACAGAGGGACGGATAAGTAAAGTTCCTGCCAGACCCGGGAAGCGAGTGCATAAGCTGCCTGGGCTTGGCTGGGAGGTAACGTCCATGGCTAGGAGGTACTCTCCATGGTGCTGAAGCTCCCTAGAACCAGGGCAGGGGAACAGATTCTACCAGCCTGGAGAATACATCCGTGCACAATAACAATCAGTACACTGCTGCAATGTTAACCATCTCAACCACCCTTTCTTATGCTTTGGGCAACTGTGTTGTCGTGACGCATACTGTATTTACTTTGAAAACGACGTTCAATTATGCAATGGTTGTATTGTGTTTGAGTGTCAGAAGCACTGTCTGGAAGATGTCCAAGTCGAGCCGGTCGTCGGAGCTCATGTAAACCAATCAAGGAGCTGTTTTTTCAACAACAAAGACTTAAAAAAAATTAAATGCCTGCATTGAGGATAAGGGTCAGTTCATCTCAGGGGGATTTTAAACATGGCCGTGTCCAAATCCCTGTTCCTTTCGCCCCTTTGATGGAATTCAGAACATTCTTTGTATTTGAGTGTTCAACGTGATGCCTAAACCCCGGGGAGACGCCTACTCGTCTCCGGTCAGTCGCTCGCTCGTTCTAAAACAAACAAGGTGTTGACGTTAATGTCGGGAGGTCAATGGCACCTACAGGCACGACCCGCGTGTAAAAGGTAGAGCTATGGTTGGACGCTGACGCAACGCAATGCCCACGCAGCTGCTTCGACGCAGTCTTTAAATTGTTTTGGTTCTGTGTCGGGGTTTACGTCAGGTTTACGTTGGCCGACCAATCACAGCCCCTGCTGCTGCGTCGCCTCCATGCAAAGTTACAGTTTTGGGAGGCGCACGTCAGGCCCTTGCGGTGGACACATGGAGGGTCCCGCAAGGACGTAATGGGTCCGTAAACCCCCTTGCGTTGCGTCGACGTCAAACCATAACTAAGGCTTTAGTCATACACAACACGCTTCAAATGCGTGAACTAACTATTTAAAAACGGACGGATAAAAACATTGAAGAGAAGGAAAGGGCACAATTAGAAGAGCTTGAATGAACAAAAAGCAAAGTAGTGAACATTAATGTACATTATAATTATAAAATGTGTCCTTCTGCTCCATTTGTTCCATGTTGGAGAATGTGCTTTGATTCCGCCTCTAGACGTTTCCTCTATGGGTTTGTTTTTCCTTCATTTTCTCCCATACTGCCATCGGGTACAAGCCTCAAATGTACATGCTCACGATTTGAGTGGTGAGTGGTGACTGGTGCCGCACTTAGGCCTCTGAGCCATGTCACATTTGTATTAGCGTGTGAGTCTGCCCATGTCGGTGAGCGCTCACTTGACTTCACTGCGGTTTTGAAAGAAAACACTGTATTCCACCGTGTGCGAAACGACATGTGACGATAACATCTTGTGACGAGTGGGGTTGAAGACCATGCTCTTCTTGCTGGTGCACTTGGTCTATATCTCAGCCGCTCCAGGGAAGGTTTTGTTATGTGTGGGGCAAATTGGGGCCATCTTGTCAGTCAAATGCTTCCATCTTGCAATGCTTGGCCCCAGAGTGAGCAATGAGGAACACAGTGCAGTGGTGGGATTCTTCATTCATTCATTATGGGATTTACCTTAAACATTTGACACCAAATCCTGTTAAAACCAGAAAATTCATAAATATTTGTTTTCTTTTACTGTAGCTTCTATTGCAGCCTTTGGGCTGTTGGTGATGCGCAACAAACAAAACACAGACACTACGATTTGTTTGTAAATTACATCAAACAAATATAATTTTAATGAAACTCCCAAAGCTTCAATTCTTGCCACTAAGCAGTATGACCAGAAAAAGTTAAGTCAGTTTCCATAGTAACAGGGGTCATGTTCAATTCAATCCGAAACATGTACCTCATGCACTATATTAAATATAGCATATATGAGGCGATCAGTGTTACCATGGCTACAAAAATTATTACATTTCCAAAGAAAAAAAAGGAGGAATTGCTCAATTTGAAAAACGGCGAAAACTCGTCTGGCCATCTTCATGCTAAACTATTACTGCGGTCACGCATGAGAAGGAAGCCATTACGTTACAAATGACTAAAATAATGTTACATTTGTGTTAACATTCCCCATTAGATACACAGAGTGAGGATTTTTCCATATTTTCTTTTCATTGTTTTGATCTATGACTGGTAGCTTTATTAGCATGTTCGACCCATGTCATTGCTTCTCACAAACACACACACACACACACACACACACACACACACACACACACACACACACACACACACACACACACACACACACACACACACACACACACACACACACACACACACACACACACACACACACACACACACACACACACACACACACACACACACACACACACACACACACACAGGGTGGTGGTGACCACCACTTGTGAGTTTATGGGTGGCTATACGTTCCAATATGTTGAGCACATATTTAATAGAGACGGGTTATTGGGAGCAGATGTGTATCCTGGAAGCCCTGCAGACAGGCATTCAAGTCTCCATCACACAGGAGTTGATCCGCTATTCAAAACTCACATTCTATCTTTGATAGTAGACGCAGGGAGTACATCAAGATATTCACCAACGTATTATACCAAGGGCTGTAATGGGTCGTAACGACAAGCTGGCAATACATCAATGAGCACCCTGACTACGCACTCCAATAGAGAGTCTCTCCACTACTGCCTTTGACCTCATTCTAACTCCAGTGGTGGTCCCGCCAATTATTTGAATTTGCCAATATGCCTGCCAATAGCCTCACTTTAAATATCACATGGTAACTATATAAATGATCATTTATTCTCAAGAGCCATATAAAAGCCTAATTTTGTTCCCGAAAACCCAGAGAGATTATCCCAGCTGAGTTGTTGGCGTTAGGGAGAAGATGACCAAGATGGACGCCAAGTTGTTTGCAGAAAACACTCATGCTCGCTCAGGCACACCCAGTGGTTCGTGATGAGCAGGAACCAGATCACCCATGCTGGGAATAAACCTATAATTCTTTCACTGCACTACCATCGATAAATTAGTCAAACTTTATTTCTAAAGTGCTTTTTGTGCAAAACTGCAATACAAAGTGCCCCATGAAAAAGGGCATAAAATCGATAAACCTTATATGACCTGTATCGTGACTAATTACAAAGTAAGGTGGATCATAATGATCTGTTATGTCATACAAGTATTCAGGCCAGCTGCCAAATACTTAGAGAATATGTATCATCACTTTTGGTTGTCCTAGAATTGACTTCTATCAGCCGCTGAGTCACATGGGAAGAATCCGGGGGGGGGCAGGGGAGAGGGGGGCGATGGCCCTTAGGGGTGATGCACACAAATTCAATTGATAAGAAATGCAATTCCATAATGTGCAAAATTAATCAAAGTGCAAAGAGGTCTTTTACTCAGGCTCCTTAGACAGGCTCATCTTTTATGCAGGGATACCCGAGATAGAAGATGGAAAAGAAAGACCAAGATGGATAAAAAAAGAACACAAAATAAAGGGGTCAAAGAAAGGAAGACAAAGGTGACAGAGAGGGGGAAATAAAAGAAGGGAGAAATGGACCCAGACGAAGGCGGAAAGAGGACATTTTATGAGAAAGTACATGGATTAATGAAAATCAGACAGCTCACAAATGGAGAATAATTTCTGCGACACTGCCATTGTGTCATGTATTAATCAATGCCAGGCATGTGTTTTATTAATAAGGCAAAGATCTGCCCCCAACCCTTTGGCTAATAACAGGCAGATATGTCAAATTCACACAGTAACGGATCATTTGCAGGATAAGTCGATGGTTATTAAGTAAGAGAGAGAGAGAGAGAGAGAGAGAGAGAGAGAGAGAGAGAGAAGAAGAGCCAATCAAAATAACAGGGGTGTTGGGTGGAGGTGGTCTTTGGTCCTTTAAGTCATCTTTGGATCCAGAAAGTGCTCCTTGATTTGGTTTTGATCTTGTGACTTCACAGGAATGCAGCCGTGGAGGCGAATATACTAACATGTATTTTGAGCTTTTTGTTGTTTTCAATTTACATGGAGGGCAGTGGATCCAAAGCCACTTCAGTGATCAATGTTTCTACATTTCTCCATTCGACAAACCCGAGTCCAGTGAAAAAACATTCCTTCAATTAATCTGTCTGGACGGAGACTAATTAAAAACAAATGTGTCATCACGGCTTATTGACATTATGAGGGTTGTGAATCAATACCTTGGTCTCACTAGGAGGAATGTGCAGAGGAAAATATTATTGAAGGCCTGTCGGACATTCCGCACCTTGGGGAGATAAGATGGGGGATGGGGGGAGGTGCGTGTCCCCCCTTTAGATCTTCACGTCCTCCACTTCACTGTGGAGGTCCCCTCGGACTTGTAGAACTGTCTACTTCCTCTCCCGAAAGACAGTTCTCTATTACCTGCGCGCAGTGGTTCCGTGTTTCCACAAGCACCAACAAAACAAGTCGGGAAAGGAAAAATGTGTCAAAAATGCAGGAACAAAATCGGCGAGGTGACAGAGATGGATTCGACGGTCTGCGCACATGGACACACAACACAGCCAAACACAGGACAGACACAAACAACACAAACAAGTGCAACACGACGAAAACCACTCAGCTACCTGGGTCGTTAAAAGCTCACTACAGCTGTGTCTCGTTAAGTCTCACCCACTCACTCAATTAACAAATATGTTTCACCAATGGATTTTCTCTTTCTATAGAAGTTGCTTATAGAAGACGGAAAACCATTAGCCCTTTCTCAATCTGCGTTCTTGTCTGTACTTCTTCTATGTTCTTGTGGGCTTTTAAATGTGGGCTTTTAAATCTGCTTTTAAATCTCCCTTGCCAGGTGCCTCCGATGGCCCGGACAGACAGAAGTGGCAACGACGGTTCCCAATTGCTAGTTATAATTCTGATAAATTGTCATGGTATTTGTTGAATTTCCAGGTTTCTGAGGTTGAATTTTGTCATTCACTCACGTCCAAAACATCAACCTTGCACCACCTTTACCCTGGATTTATATACATATATATATATATACACATTAATATTTTTTATGAACATGAAGGTTGTGTTACATCATATTTTCTTTTATCCATTGAAGATAACACTTTTATCCATCGACTTACAATAAGTGCCACACACTTACAATTGCTAGGTTAACCCATTCCCCATACACAACCAAGATAGCAAGGATAAAACACTAGAAAATGCAAGTACTTTTTTTGAGAGCCAAGACATTCAACATAGAATAAGTGCAGGCTATAAACTGGTGTTTACCACCTCAACAGCAAACATAACCCATTTATAATGATAATCTCTTCTTCAAGGAAGGAATGGCCAAAAGGGCAATGTGGAAAAAAACTAAAAATCCTCAACATATATATATATATATATATATATATTCACAACTTGTCAAAACCTATAAAGAAAGACAGAAAAACCCATCAGGCACTAATTTGGCCCCAAACAGCAAAACATAAAGTCTCAGTCTCATAAAAAGCAGAAGCAAGCTAGTTTTCACAGGCGGGGTCTCTAAAAGTGCTAGAGCATAAACGCAGGATTCCTAGATGATGAATAAGCAAAAGTACACGTTTAATGTTTTCTCCTACAGAAGCAGATTGAATAACAGAAGCTGAAAAAACAACAGCAAGATACGCTCCAGAATGCAGATCCCATCTCTTCAGATTGATGAGTTTAATTATGCGTGTACTCCCCAGGATTCACTGGCCCTTTCTCTCATGCTGTCCGACACCAGGATACATCCTTGTGGCTGACTTTTAGTCTGCAGGGAATGCAATACAAATTGGGGAAATAAGACAGTAAACTCACAAATACACACACACACGCACACAAACAAACACACACACTACTCCCCCGACCCTTCCCAAATAAACAAACACAAACAAAAACAACAATACTATCATCCCCCCAAACACACCTCTTTTCTGTTACTAAGGAAACTCCAAACGACACACAAACAATGTAACAAACATATACACACACACACGCACACCGGACAACCCGCCCGACCCCTCACACACACACAGACACACCACACAGACTCACAAACGGACAAACATATAATATATAAGCGCGCACACACACGCACACACACAATCACACACACCTCCCTAGACATTAAGCATTGAGTCAGGGTACACACACACGTTCTTGCGCACACACACACACACACACACACACACACACACACACACACACACACACACACACACACACACACACACACACACACACACACACACACACACACACACACACACACACACACACACACAACACACACACACACACACACGCACACACACTCATCCATCCTCCCACACACGTACACACAGCTCCTTTCCATTACTACAGAAACTCCATTTGCGGATACATTTAACTTGAACTGTTTGAAGAGGAAAAACAGAACATTACAAAAATGTCAGAGGATGTCCTTGAAACCACTTGAAGCCGTTTGTTTCTCTCCACCGCGTTGCCCTCCCTTCGGCACTAATTACTCCAAATGACTTTTAATTGGGAAATCTGAAGCCTGCCTGATGGTGAGAATTCACAGTCAATAGGCGCGTAATGGAGCCCGGCTCGCGACCGCCATTAATCAAGGTTAAAGCGAGGAGTCACGAGCGGGATTGACAGAACACGTGTCAATTACCGTCAAACAAGGGAGTACAATGTCCATGACGCCTGCAACAATGCTAATCTCCTGAGAAGAGAAAAGAATGACACAGGAAGGACATAAGATATGGGGGGGTGGGAGCTATCTGTTTCCCAACAGACAGGCAGTGCACAGGTGTATATAGGTTTGCTGTTCTTGATGTTTGATAAGTAGACATTTATAATGTGAAGAAATAACTTCCCGAGAGGAAAAGGTCTAAATGGAGGACAAATCAACAGGTGTGTGTATCACAAGTTCGTGGGGTCTGCAGAGTTGTCCTTTAAGCATGGCATTAATATTGAATGAAGTTACGGGCAGATTCACACACAAATATGAATATGGGAGAGGCCCGACAGCAATATTATAAACAATTTTACCGGGGATTAGTCCCCAGCTTCAAAGTTTTATGAAAAAATCCTAATTGATGGAAAATACATATTTTATGGATGATCGTTTTGATCTTCAAGTCGAAATTGAAATTAGAAAACAAAACCTCTTCCCAAAGAATTGAGTTGTGAAAGGTTGCATTGTGTTACCTCATTTGGGAGCTTGGCATGAGTTGGCTGAGAAACACAAGCTGTCTGTTGTTTTCTGCATCACAAAGTAAACCAAAAAAAAAACAATGCTTTCCTTTTTATTCCGAAAGACAGAGAAGAAGCTTTCTCCCAGGAATACAGCCAACATTTACACCAGAGAAATGGAGGGCTATAAATGTACTGTCTGTGGTACCCTAGTGGGGGTGGTGCAGCCCGTTTCCAGCTCTTATGTTTGGAACTCTTGTCTAAACTTAACTAACTAATACTTTAACTAATACTTTTTTTTGTTCCTAAAACCTTATTCTGATCCTTTTTGTTTTCAACTTGGATGTGCAACCACGCCCTGCTCCAGAGTCCTTGACACATTTCCTCTCCTGGTTTCGTATATGGCAGGAATAACCTCTAACTCATCTGATAATATTTCAAACTGTCTTTTGGGATGATTAGGTCAGTGAACAGTCAACACTGCTTCAACATCTCAACACATGTTTATTTCAAGATGAGGATGATTAACGTTGAGTATTGGCTATAAACTGCACAATTAATATGCTCCCTCTGGACAATTGCCAATATTCTCGAGGTTGCCTCTCAGTTTTGACATAAAATGTTAACGCCCCATAAGCCTGCTCTTCGGTTTCACCTTGTCAATTACTTTGCCACTAACGACTCTGACCTTTTCCACTATTAAAAAGCCTGGGTAAAAGAGGGACTGGGTGATAATGGAGACGGATCAGAAGAGAGAGATAGGGAGACAGAGAGTGGAAAAAAAGAAGCGGAAGAGAGCTAGAGAGAGAGGGAAAACAGGGACAACGAAACGGAGGGCAACGATGGAGAGATAGAGAGTTTTTGGTTAATTTGAGTCATCAATGTGTGCCTAATGAGGAGATAACGGGGGATATTGTAAGCAAAAATCTGAGCGACAGCTCGGCCTACAGATGCGTGAGAATGAGGACTCACACAAGGCCGAACCTGAAGGTCATCTCGTGTCACTTCTGCTCAAAGGTTCCATCTTTCCTTTCTTCGCTAAGGTCAATAGTCATGTCTTGAGCCTCTTTGTGCCAGATTCTCAACTCTATTTATGATTTATAATCAAACCGTTGCTCTAAATCATGCTCCTCATTCATGTTATTTACCCAAATTTAACTTCTCTAGTTGGCTCTGTGCAGCCTTGATTACCAATTAGCCCACCTCCCTGTGCCTTATTCATAACAAAAAGGCCACCATGTTTACCTCTCAGAGTATAGTTAATCCCTTTTACTCCCAGATCTCCCAGATCTTTAATTCTTTATAGACATAGCATTTCTTCAGCACTCCCCATAAACATCACACATTGTATATTCGCTGGAACGGTCCCCTTTAACCCCGGCAGTATTGACGCGGTTTAAAAGGGTTATTATCGATCACGCTGACAGAACGTCTCAACCGGCTGCACGGTTAAGTGCTTCATATCGGCTGTGGGAAAACAAACATGGAGGATATCTCGAGGAATTGTTTTTCAGTTAACCATATTCCCAATCGCGGTGAGAAGGAGTAATGATTGAGTAATAATTGTTCAATTACCGAGGAGAGCAAGACTAATCGGGAATCGAGCTGTCCTACTATGTTATAGCAGGGGTTCTGTGGGGAGACAGTGCAGAGGCTGGGCCGGACGCCAACGCCTTGTTACGTGTTTGGTTTCTTACGGATAGTTCCTTGCAGATCCCACATCCCGCAACATAATTGGTTGAACACAATATGACGTGAAAAAAGACACAGAATAGTCATCCTTCCAAGTCTTACAGACGAGATGTATGGTGATATTCATAGTTTCCTTATAAAATACACTACAAACATTTAACTGTCCCTTGATGTGTTTTGACTGTGCTATCAGCTAATTGGCCTTTTTTCAATCCATCCATTAATCTATAATGCAAAAAACAACAATATAAAGTGATAACCCAGACAAACAATCACAAATTACATTTAAATTATAATAAATACATCTTTAGTTGCAGATTTTAAAAAATGGATCCTTAAGGTGTTTTCTACAGCCCTAACATTTTCTTGCCTATCAGTGTCTGCCCTTTTTAAAAAATGTACTAATGACTGTATTTTTAATTAACTGGGTCAGATGCACGTGATGCACTTTTAATCAGTGAATCCTGCCACCAGAGGTATGGCTTTGGAACGTTCCAAGGGGAAAAGTGCGGTTCTCCTTTTTTAACAAACAATACTTTTATTTTTTGACTATTATATGAAAGTGAACCTCGTGGATAATCAAAGATTGATTATTTAGTGCACAATAACATTCAACCGCACACAGTACCGGATCTCACTGGATGCACCAAAAATTGATTCGGACTGAGGGAAGAAGGCCTTTCAGTTTAAACATTTACACAATCTACACTTTTGTAACTTTTACCACAAAATTGTAATTGTTTTAACGATTTATAGATGATTATCCATTGTTGTTGTATCCTAGTTTTAGTTATTCAGGGCACCATAAAAAAGAAAGCTTAAACAAAAACAAAAAAATACCACAGCAAATAATTAGCACTATTATATTACAACAGAATATTCCAAACCAACACATGCAACATAAAAAAAAAGATAGCTAAAATGTACCACATCAACACCACCAATACAAGCTGTAAGACTTCTCTCATTAGCCATGCGACGACCTGGCTTATCGACAAGACAAGCTGTTTGTTGACTCAACACTGCCCTCCTCATGGGCACATTCTAGAAAATAAATATTGAAATTATCATACTGATGGAAATGATGCAGAAGATGGCGACGCCACTCTATGATCCCGCATCGGTAAAAAATCAAAAAACTCTCAACTCTTCCCAAGATTATAATCAGCTATTCCACAGTGTTGATTGATAGAAATGATGGATTGGATTTGGTTATGAAAAAACAGCGGCCTGCACAACATCGTGTGTCAATCTTACGCAGTGTCAATAATGCAAAACAGGAAAATGTGCGAAAAACTTTTAAGAAATAACGTTAAGTAATGATATATTTGGAATGGCAAAACAATGATTACAATGCACTAAGCTGATTTCATGTAAGAAAGTTGTCACATTGTTGTCACTCAACTCTTAAACTTGATAGAGGACCTTGAATGAAAGCAGCTCTATAGGCATGGCTAGTAAGGCATTGTGTGTGTGTGTGTGTGTGTGTGTGTGTGTGTGTGTGTGTGTGTGTGTGTGTGTGTGTGTGTGTGTGTGTGTGTGTGTGTGTGTGTGTGTGTGTGTGTGTGTGTGTGTGTGTGTGTGTGTGTGTGTGTGTGTGTGTGTGTGTGTGTGTGTGTGTCTCACGCACACGAGCGTGTTTGTGTGTGATTGAGGCTGTGTATTGCCATATTTTATAGCATGCTTGCACGTGTGAATATATTATTATTGATTTTTTGGAAGTGTTGTTTGTGATGTACATACAAATTATGCACGCATTATATGGGTTAGGTATGAGTTTGGTGTGCGCGCGTGCGTGCGTGCGCGCGTGCGTGCGTGCGTATTTGCAATGCTTTTTGTATGTCTCTGTGACTGTGTATGTCTATCTCTCCAAAGGTGCATGTGTCATGTCTCTATGTGTGTTTATATGTATGTGTATATATACACATGCATGTATGTGGGCTGTGTGTTCCTTACTGTCTGTGTGTGAGCACGCGTGTGTGTTAACCTTTCTGTGTGTGCGCACACATGTGTGTGTTTGTGTGTGTGTGGTTTATCCAGGACTCCCCCCAGGTGTTGCCGAATCATGCTAAATTGACCCAGCACCACTGAGACAGCAACAATGCTGCAAAGCATTACATTCCCATAAACACTGACTGCTTTTGAACAATATGCGCCATTTCCTAATAACACACAGACTCCATTATTTCCTGTGATCAAGACAATCTTTAGGCTCAAAGAGTACATAAAGCAGTTTCTGGTAGAATTTGAATTGGATGGTGAACTATGTCAATTAGATGTGAGATTGTATTTTTAAATATAAATTGTGCAATAACAATTTAACAAAATTTAGCTTTTTGACCTTCAGTTGAAAACTTCATTAATGTATGCAAGTGTTGCAAAATGACTATTTTAAACGGTTATTTAAAAATATGATCTACAGTAACTGAACTTTCGCAACTGCTGTGAAAAGTTCCCTTCCCATTAAAGTCACACTAGTTGGTTAACTCTTTGAACTTCTAATCTATATAGAATTGCCTGGGCTTCTCATCATTGCTGCCATTCTTGCATATTAACCAATTATCCATTGATAATTAATAACGCATGTTGCTATAATAAAAAATAAAAAAAAAGATCTGACTTCACTATCAGTCAGAAGAATAATGTGATGAACCAAGATGGCTGGCGGCATTCACTCTCCCACCCATCTGTTTGTTCTCTTCTTGTGAACGTCGAGTCAGCACATTATTTTGGCTGTGTTTCCAAAACAATCGCTGCTGTTGAAAGTTGAAATTCTGGAGGCTGTGAGTCTGCTGTTCCTCTAATGCCAGCTTATCACCCCCTGCCAGTGTGTGGATCGGTCCAAGTTCAGAGATACTGTTACTGCCATGTGTAAGGGGGGAGGGAGAACGAGAGAGAGAGCGAGGGAGGGGGGGGGGGGGGGGGGGGGGGGGTAGCGAAAGAGTGATGGACAGAGAGCGAGAGAGAGACAGAGAGACAGAGATAGGTAGAGAAAGAAGGAAAGAGGGAGAAAGAGTAAGAAAGAAAGATCGAGAGAGGGTGGAGGAGAGAAAGACGGGTAGACGACAAGGTGGAGAGACATAGATAGGGTTGAGGGGAGAATGAAGGGAGGAAAACAAGGTGGAGAGATATAGAGAGTGGGTGGAGGAGAGAGAAAGCGGAGGATGACAAGGTAGACAGTTATAGAGACGGTGGAGGGCAGCACGAAAGGCTGGAGACAGAGACAGAGGTGGAGAGAAAGATTGTCACTGTCCGGACAGACAGGGTGATGAGGGGGGCAGAGATAGAGAGAGAAGGCGGGGGTGAAGGGTAGAGTTTGGTGTAGTCACTGTGTTTAGGCAGAGCAACAGAGACAAAGAGTGGGGAGGAAGAGCATAGAAAGAAGGAGGCAAGGGAGGAAGGGCAGATAGAGAGTGAGGCGAGGGGAGATAATGGTAGGTCTGTGGAGAGGCAATTGTGTTCGAAATAAGATAGTAGTGGACAGACAAAATGTCTAAAATATCGTCTTGGTTAAGAATTTTGAAAATACGACCTGGTTTGTATAACTTGCAGTTAAAAAGAAAAAAAATGCAGTAGTTGTCCTGGAATGAAATACAATAACACAAAGATACTAGTCCGCTGGGCGCAGACCATAAATCAATCTGTTTTTACTGCGGTACTTTAATTCATTTCTGTAGATCTTCTAATAGGTGGGAATGTGCTTTGGGACCTTCGAACATTGCTTCATGTAGTGAAGATTGGTTAGTTTTCATTATTCAAACATATCACACTGTATAACATTCATGACACCTTTATAATTTGTTTGGTAGGTGAAGCACAAGCGGCCTTCCCAAAGCCAACCCCACTACCCACATGAGCCACGTACTACCGTCGTCAATACCGGTATCGTTAAAGTTTTTCCTGCATTATTTCTCTTTTTGCATTTAAACCAAATTAAGCCTTTTAGAAAAGCCTAAACCAAAGCCCCCCCTGGACCATTATAAAAGTAAGAAAGAAAACTTCAGATAGCAATGCCGTTCTCAGGGGTTTGTGTGTGTTTTGACCTTGTATATTCTGTGAAAAAGAAAATGAAGCCCGAAACCAAGGTTCCTCCTGCCACCTGTCATTGAAAGCCTTCAAGATGCAATCAGGGCAGGGACTACTGGTGGAGTTCAAGATAAACTCCAAACAGATTAACTTTAATCTCTAATTCCACTGGCTCAAATTGTGTGTATTTGTGTCCTTGTATCTATGTCTGGGTTATATCAGAGATATATTAGCTTATTCCTAAACAGGGATTAAGCTATTTAGCCTTTCTGTTAACAGGGCTACACCTAGATAGCCTTGCTGCAAATGCTTTACACTGCACTACAAGACTCTACTCTACCTCCATCTATTCTTTCTAACTGACGAGAGTGAAGAGACCTCCATCTCTTCACTCTACTCTACTCCCATCTCGTCTTTCAATCACACCTCCATCTCTCTACTCTACTCCACCTCCATTTCTTCACTCTACTCTACCTCCATCTCTTCACTGTACTTTACCTCCATCTGTTCTTTCAATCCCGTCACCATCTCTCCACTCCACTCTACCTCCATCTCGTCACTCTAATCCACCTCATTCTCATCTCTTCATACTCAAACCAGCTACCTCTGAAACGGCAGCTTCGTGTCACACTGCTCAGGCTGGCTGACATTGATACTCTGGTCCAGTCCATCTCTTTCTTATCTCTCCCTCTGGGAGGTGACCCACTCCGCCACCTCCCCAGCACTACACACACTAGACAACCTGCTCTGTGGATAGGATTTGGGCTAGCCCGTGTAGCTCTGAATGTACACTTCACACAGAGCTCAGCTTTCCCTTCCTGGCCACTGCTCCTGTTATTTATGGTGTGAACTTTCCATCACTAGCCTCCTGCTATGACAGGACCTATGGCTAGCCTATACCTAGTTCTGTGCGAGCTTTCTGCATCAGTTTCTCAACAGTGTCGTAACTCCCAGTGTAATCAGCTATAGTGCAGATTTCGAATAACTAGTTTGCCAGTTCATAGGCTTTACATTTATTTTCCTCCTTCCAATTATTATGGTATAAAAGATTAAACCGCTATGACAGGCTGCCTTGGCCTCAGAATATACATCTTCCTCGATCAATGCTGGCACGAGTCATTCCTGATAACTCCTTTTACAACACAAGATCAATAAAAAATTGGTGCCATATTAAATCCCACTCTAGTTGATCCATAACTGCCACGGAGAGCATTTAACCAAGCGCAATAACATCCGAACCCCTTCATCAATTCCGAGGGAGGTGATTCATCGTCTTCAAATCAACATTAAATCTCCCAGATCAATAACAGATTGAAGGGCCAAGAGGTTATCATTTACCTGAGGCAATTACGGGTTTAATAGATGGCTCAGAAGATTTGTCCACATTTGTCGTAGGGAAAGTAAGATATGACATAATGAGATGTAATTTCAAATTCCTTCTTCATCAAACCAATGAAAAACTGAGATAAAGGCAACAAGCAGCAGCACCACAACACCTTTTAATTAGCATATCGCACAAATTCATTTCCATTATTGGCCTGTATGTGCAGATTGTACAGTCCAGCAAGTACAGAAGGTAATGTTACTACATTGACCGCCATGAACCCGGAAGAAAACACACAGTACTCAGTAGGTCGTCAAATGAATGACACATGACACTGAATGGGATCTCCGGCTGAAAGGCAGTGATGATCCAGTCTAAAACAGGCACAACCATGGAAAAGGCAGCCTTTGCCCTCTAACTATTCCTTTGCCTTAAGGCAGGGAAGGGTTTGTGGGTGCAGGCAGGTCATTGAGGCCATAAAGTAAGCAGACATCTGAGGAAGGCTCCACAATGTTTTCCTGCATCCTGAAACCACCTACGTTATTTATTCAAACAGCAACAGGGTTAGCCATTTTGGATGTTATTTCCCTGCAACTGCAGACAAATATAATTAAGAAGCAGGTCAGGGTTACACTTCCTGGTCATGGATGCATAAGGGTAGAGCGTGGACAGTGGGTCATGAACACGTCCATCGATGACCTATATCCAGAATGAGAAGTGACTTGTAAAATGGATCGACGCTCAAGAACGTGCAAAGCATCCATGTGTTATGTCCAAGAGTGGGCAGGCACACTGATTTCTTGGTCAATCCAAACACTGCTGACCTGCGTGGTTACAAACAAGAGGCCTTTCTGATGCTCGCTTATTTAAGAGTAGCCGCAGCTGTAATGACATATCAGCCTCGCAACATGGAAACATGCACAGTAAAATTGAAGTGAGCTCCATCACATTTATTTTTTCTCCCCTAGTTTCCTCTTCGGGCTTCAAACATCTGCGCCCCCCTGGCCTTCAACACCCCCCCCCCCCCCCCCCCCTCTATAGTTAATTGCAGTTCTAAGCCATTACGATGCCCTCCCTGTCTATTATGTCGCGCCTGGCTATGTCTGAATTGTCTGTGCTGATGTGAGTCACTCTGGGACAGAAATTCAATTACCTCCCCTCTCCACCCAGCTCTGCTGAGCTGGAGGATGACGGAAGGGGAGAGAGAGAGAGAGAGAGAGAGAGAGAGAGAGAGAGAGAGAGAGAGAGAGAGAGAGAGAGAGAGAGAGAGAGAGAGAGAGAGAGAGAGAGAAAAAGAGAAAGAGAGAGAGAGAGAGAGAGAGAGAGAGAGAGAGAGAGAGAGAGAGTAAGAAAGAAAAGAGTGAGGGAGAAAAGACAGAAAGAAAGAAAGAACAAATTAACAGACAAATGAACGAACGAATGAAAGAAAGACGAAAATTATTTCAGATAAAATAATTTGAAAGCTAAAAGACAGGTACACAGAGGAAGATGAAGTGTTGCAGTTTGACAGTGTGACTGACAGACAGATGGAGACAGAGAGGCAGTGATTACAGCCAGGCAGGGGGGCGAGAGAAGAACAGTGAAGCATATAGGAGGTGATGGAGGCCATGTCGTTGTCTATTCCTTTGAAAACTTTCATCTGGCATCTGCCATCTCCTGCAGTGTGTCTTCCTTCCGAAGGAGGGCTGAGGCTACCAAAGCCGTGTTGTTGTGTGACATTCGAAAATAGAACTATATGAGATTAGTTGCTTGTTTGTCCTCAACTCATCCTATTTTCTTTCTTTGCAACGTTCCGTTTATGGTGAATAAACCTAAACCAAGCCAACACCTGTGTCACAGTAAAGTACGTATAAATACATGTCCGTAACCGTGTTTACAATCCTAGATGGCTGAGATGGTACCACGGCCTTGAGAAACAACTTAACAAACACTTTGGTGCTACGGCCGACACAGGGTCACATTGACAAGGGCCAGAGAACTCATTGCTACATTATGTCAGCCACTGTTAGCAAGCTGGGGGGGATATCGCTCAATGGCTCTCCACATATTTCATAGCTCTATCGAGGTGAACTTAGATAATCAAACTGGCACGGTGCCAGCTTGTCAAAAAGTCGTCTCGAGGCAGGTTGGCATTAGTCTTGGCATTTTTATTCGTAAGTATTCGTGCTAAAGTGCTTTTTTTGGCTGTGTGTCAGCGCAGCAGCTGAGGACCCATTTGCACTGTACCGTGAGAGCAGTTACCGGAATCAACGCTGCATCATAGTTGTCCCACTCCCTATTTCAGTGCGCAGGCCTCACTAAACCCCCAGCACCAAAAGCCGTTGCTCTGTCAATTAAAATATGGCACAGAAAAAATGTACCTGCAATTCATT
>NC_082387.1:11115423-11310423 GCF_031168955.1 Gadus macrocephalus
TCAATCACCCCATCAGTGAACTGGATGAGATCTCTGGGGCCCCTGATGGGCAGACTCCCCGGTCTACAGACTCTGCCTGGCCCCTACGTTTAGTGGGGGAGGATTTATAAAGCCGAGCATTGCTATCAGCAGAACACGGCAAGGGCTTAAAGGGACTATCTGTAGGATTTGGACATGTATAATAAGCTCAATCAATTAACAAGTTGTATTTAACAAATAAATACCTTCAAAGGAAGGAAGGGACTATGTCTAAGCACAGATAATGGCAAGAATTTCTGTTCCTTCATAGATTTATAATTGTTATGGTTATTTATGATTATAAATTACATTAGTATATGATTGTTATATGCTGTCTCAACCCACGGAACTCGCCCTACAGCGGTCTTAATGCAGAGCTTGAGGAGACTGCAGTTCACTTACTGGCCAAAAGTGGCAGTAATGAGAAGGAATTTTGATTCTTAAACTTGGTAACGTTAAATGACGGGTTTACGCCTCGTTTCCACATACGTATGTTTTTCGTATCCGTGCTTCCGTCCATTTACGGAAGGAGTCGCTAGTGTTTTACGTACGGACATGAATTTATTGACGGACAAAAGATGGGGGAGCGTATGATAATGGCCATTTTTAGGAGACCGGTACTTTGGAACATGAGGATCGACACATACCGAGATAAAAACAAAACCAACCAGGCTTGGAAAGAGATCGGCGAGGAGTTTGGCCTGCCAGGTACTTACATGTTTTGTGAAAAACATAAAAACTTTCATACGGTACCTCCGTAAAACGACGGCGAAAGTTACATTTTTTGAACGTATATTACGGACATACCGGACAGAAATTTTACGGAGGGGAGGAGTCTCGGAGGAAAAACGGACATTACAGAGAATCACATAGGAATTAATGGACTTTCGGTCGGAGACGGTTGGATCGCATACGAGAATGTACGTATGTGGAAACGAGGCGTTACGCCTCGTTTCCACATACGTATGTTTTTCGTATCCGTGCTTCCGTAAATTTACGGAAGGGGTCGCTAGTGTTTTACGTACGGACATGAATTTATTTACGCCAGCCAAAAAGATGGGGTACGTATGATAATGGCCGTTTTTTAGGAGACCGGTACTTTGGAACATGAGGATCGACATATACAGAGACAAAAACAAAACCAACCAGGCTTGGAAAGAGATCGGCGAGGAGTTTGGCCTGCCAGGTACTTACATGTTTTGTGAAAAACATAAAAACTTTCATGCGGTATCTCCGTAAAACGACGGCGAAAGTACAATTTTTTGAACGTATATTACGGACATACCGGACAGGAATTTTACGGAGGGGAGGAGTCTCGGAGGAAAAACTGACATTACGGAGAATCACATAGGAATGAATGGACTTTCGTTCGGACACGGTTGGATCGCATACGATAATGTACGCATGTGGAAACGAGGCGTTAGCCCTTTCGCACAACAGAAAATATTTATTTTACAAAAATAACCCTTCAAAATTGTATTTGTATTCTTTGTTGTCTATTTTTAAGTCTATTATGTTTTCCCTGATATGTTCCCTTGTTTCTCTTTCACCAGCCCTTTCTAATGTCCCCATTCCCCCCTCTCTCTCTCTCTCTCTCTCTCCTCTCTCTCTCTCTCTCTCTCTCTCTCCTCTCTCTCTCTCTCTCCTCTCTCTCTCTCTCTCTCTCTCTCTCTCTCTCTCTCTCTCTCCTCTCTCCTCTCTCTCTCTCTCTCTCTCTCTCTCTCTCTCTCTCTCTCTCTCTCTCTCTCTCTCTCTCTCCTCTCTCTCTCTCTCTCTCTCTCAGCTGTCCTTTCTCTACGTCTCCCCTCTCTTGCTGTTACAATGTCGCAGTGATCGCAGCAGATACCCAGCCAAGCGTCATGTGTTTTGCTCTTCCGATAGCATATGGTGAACTATGCTGGCCCACAGAAATCATCAGTGTTTGTGTCGCACCGTCTCCCTTTTTAAGATCTGAGCAGATGGGTTCCTAAAATGAACTGCTGACAGAGATATTCTCGGCCCCAACAGCAGATCTCCACGCAGGTTTTAGTACACATTCCTTTCACAGTAAGGCAAGTTGGGTAATAACCGTTTTTTTTTTAATATACGCCTCTTTCTCCATGTGTGTGAAACCCTCTTGTAAAGGGTAATGTAGGGCAATGTAAAATGCCTGACCACATGAATTTCAAACTACAAATGGCTCAGCTCATTGCCAAATAATATTGCCTAATTCACACGTGGATAGCGTTTTCTGCTACAACTTCAGAAACGCTGAGTCGTCATGTAAATTTCGGCAAAGAAAACTTAACACACATATGGTATGCGGTCCTATGGCCGCAACACCGGGTCTATTTAATGATATGCGGCATACATTACCAAACATCTATTCCTACCAGTATTGTATACATTATCGTTATCGACTTGTGTTCATAATATGTATGTGTCCCCCCCTGTAAATATACATTGCCATGGACTATACTATGTGTTACGTGTTTAGTTTGCACACACTCACGTTTTGTTTTGGAAGGCTGGGATATAGCCTACTTTGCTCAAGTTTATTATTGTTACTTTTATTTTAACACATGGCATAGCCTACTGCAGTGTTCATTCATGCAGCCCTTATGGAAAAAAAATGTTTCCACAATCATCATAATCTTTCAATCAGGCAAATTGTTTGCGTGTTAGTGCTTTGTATAACCTACTGCTGTGTAAGCTTGTGTTGCAGTTCCGACCTGCCATCGTACGTCAAAATAGCAACACCAACTGCGCTATCCACTCTTGCACTTAGACCAGGTATTTTTCGGTCAGTAGCGCAACTGCTTTATCGATCTGTAAGATAGCACCATGTATCATTTGCGCCAGAACACGCCTTTGCTTTTCGCCGACACGCCTCTCAGGGCGCAAGTGTAGTGGCACGAGTTTGCTGCAGGGGAAAAACAGCTTTGGGCCAGGTGCAAACTAGCAACCATAAATGCGTCGTGGTAGAAAACAAATTGCGCTGGGTGCAGATTTTTCCATAAGGGCTGCGTGAATGAACACTGTAGTAGGCTATTCCATGCGTTAAAATAATAATAATAACAATAATAAACTCGAGCAAAGTAGGCTATATCCCAGCCTTCCAAAACAAAATCTCGTTTTAGGGTAAATTATAACGTTGTTAAATTATTTGGGAAAGAACAGCTGATACAGCGGTAATAAGTTGTACTTTTAAAACAATTCTCTGCAAACACATATTTTCTTGACCCAGACATCGTGTACAAGCCCATATCTTTTAGGATTGATGAGTATTTCATCGTGAGAAAACATTGTTTTACCGCAAGTGATTCAAAGAATGAATTTAAACACGCAAACTAAACGCGTAACCCATGATACAGTCCATGGCAATGTATATTTACGGGGGGACACATGCATATTATGAACACAAGTCGATAACAATAATGTATACAATACTGGTCAGAAACGATGTTTGTTAATGTATTGCAGCATATCATTAAATAGACCCTCTGTTGCGGCCACAAGACCTAATATCATCTAGGTATTAAGTTCTCTTTGTTGAACTCTCCATGACGACTCAGTGTTTCTGAAGTTGCAGCAGAAAACGCTATTCCATGTGTGAATGAGGCCATACTATTTGGCTATAAACTGAGCCATTTGAAGTTTATAAATCTGTCTCAGCGGAGACTGAAAACCCAATTCATGAACTCGTCAGGTTCAATTGCACTGATGGCTCTTAAAGGGGATGGGAGATGGCACTCTCATTGGTTTATTGCATGTTACGTCCAAAACACACCTACGGGTATTCAGACCAACCCATTTTAGATTTGCGTCGGACGCCAGAGTCATTTATCCGCCGGTGGTATAATAGCAGCAGCGCCAGAGATCCGCCCACCAAGCTACTTGCGTCTTGAACTTCTCCCTTGCGTTTCAGACCGTTAAAATAGGGCCCTTAGTCTCAAAGGCCACATTTTAAGACAGCCAGTTACGCACGTCCTCTAAAGGGTCAGGAAGAAGGGCCTTTATTATCAAGGAAGAAACCTTGAGAAGCATCCGGAAAAGGCATCTCTCCTTTTGGTTTGGCATGCAGTAGGTGCTGAATGGCAGTCCTTGTCTTCATTGACTCACAAGATAGAATCGTAACAATTGTGTCTGGTTAGATCTAATAACCACAGGAACATGGTCTTCATGCCTATGAATTTGTAATGTTATGCAGTGTAATGTTTGTTTTCATGGCTATTCAGACCAATCTTTGATATAACGACAATAAATCTGAACAGACACTGCTTCCAATTCTTGGCATTCTCTGATTCTCTTGACATAACTAGCAATAATACTAGTTATCGATACCATCAAGCATAATGGGGGAATATTCACGATTTTCTTCCCCATAATACTAAACCTTCTGTTTGATAACAACACATATGCCACGTTTGACATAGCCGGACAGACTTCGCTGCGAACCCCCTTTGGGTAGAAACAACCACTTGTCATAAACACAGACTTGCTAACTTGACCGATATTGTTATTTTACAATTCGATTTTTTGTTTATTGCTGAGACCAAAGTAATTATTCTACCTCTGAGTTTGGGAAAACAGAGTAATTCACTCAAACATGCACACCCACTCACACACACACATACACAGGGATGACTATCATCAGTTACTAACACTTTAATTGGATTGTCCGTGGAGGACGTTAATAAATAATAAACAGGTGTTAGGCAATAAATTGTTTCTTTTAACAGAAGAAACGCCACCAAACTACCAGGGGAGAGTGATCTCTGAGACGGACATCTGGACCAGGGAGTGATAGTTCCACTCCAGTACTTATTCAAAAATTCCAAGATAAATTTCTGGCATCTTTGTCACTACTCAAGACAATTATTATTAACTAAAAAATATATACCAAAACTGTATCGCTGTATTTCATCGCCAACTATTATACCTAGTATGGTATGATGGTAAGGAATATATAATATTGTATTATATATTCGTATGTGTATTATATATATAATATACATATAATATTCATAATATATAGAATATAATATTCACTTTCAATGATATTTGAACTTGCACAGAATCTATCTAGACCTTGTTTGTTACTTGAATTTATATTTGCGGTTCATGATATAAATAAATAAATAAATCCATACATTTATTTATTTATTTATATGTCATATAAAGCAAATATAAATGTAGGCAGAAAACAAGGTCTAGATAGATGTGCGGTAGATCAAATAGGATTGAAAGTTAACCCTGCATGGGATTAGTATGGCAGGGAGCACCACACACACCCGGGCAGCATCAGAAGGCAAACAGATCATTTTTCAATCATACGTACGAAGCCAAGGCTGCTCAGAGTGAAGATGCACTCAGAGCATAGGCAGGAACTGAATAACTTTCATCATTCTAGTGTGCATTCCATACATTCAGGTAATCATGTATTAAGCTGTAAATCTACCTGTGCTCCACCTGCTGCACTGTAAAATCATCTTTCCAAAGCAACATAGACCTTCTCTCTACTTTTGCGATGCTGATTCAAATGCTGATCATGACCTTGGTGCCTCGGCTGGTCGTGTTTCTTGCACTGCTACGCCTCCTTCTACTGTAACTTCCCATGGCACAGGATCAGCATTTTGTCAATCAGACATTAATATATACAGTGGCCTCTGACATTCAGCCACCAGGGCAGTGTGTAATACAAAGACACAAGTGTGTCACTCACAGCTTTGCCTCTTTTTGGATCTACCATCGGGCAGTAGCCCCATCAGCCAGTCATTGTCCAGACCGTTTGGTTAGAATCATTCAGCAAAAGAGTTGGTGGATCCAGAATTAGGATGGATGGATGGTATACACATACATATTTAGACCACAGTCTTCCAGTTCCCAGTTCCAAACATGCTTGACTTAGCACTACAGTCTACAGACTTTCAATGCCTCCTCCATAAAGACACTTTATCCAGCGAGAAGAGGGGGTTGGCGTAACTCCATTCACAGGTTTTATTTTTGTTCAGTCCCTCTGGGTGATGTGGCTTGCCATGACCTCAGCGTGTGTTTTGTTGAACCGGACAATTAACCCACACTCTTGTCAGCCCATTCCTCTGGGAGGTATGATAGCTTTACCCAGAGAGCACCTGAGTTTTTCTCTCTTTGTATTTGCTGCTGGTTTTAAATGTTAGCTATAATAGCTAACTGGCCATTGAATTGATTTCTGACTGGCTCTGTCAAATAATTTCCCCGTCTTTTCTGTTCAGCACAAACATCTTTAGAACCATTCAAACATCTGAACAAACCCTTCATTACGTTTGGGCCTCCGAACATTAGGAAGGTAAATTGGCGTTAAAGCATATTAAGGGCGTAACCTCATTCCCAATGTCTTATGAGATTGTGCACCACCAGAATGAAGTTATTAAGACCACTTTAGGTGACACCAATGAAACGTTGGCACTTTGCAGGGAACTTGAGTTTGTTAACGATGGAGCTTATAGAGAGAAAAAAAAGATACTAAAAGGGAATTCGTTGCGAAAGCTGTTAGGCCAATTCCCCATAGTGCCATTGGTGTCATCCTGTAGCAATCTTGTAAGATCTGTCGGAGCAGATGGACACTCCTCATGGAGTTCAGATGAAACCGCAGTAATCCGACGGAAGAGAGAAAATGTCCGTCTGGTAAGCAAAGTCGCTCCAGTCAGGCGGAATGTAGACACAGGTGGACGGCAGCACCAGGAGGTGATTATGGGACCCGTTTCAACCCTTTGTTGGATCCTTCAGTCTGTTCATCTGCTTTTTTGCATTTGCCTTCCTTCCTTCCCTCGTTCCAACCATTTTCTGTGTTTTCTAACCATCAACTGTATTTTCTTAAGAAAATAAAAACACAAATAGATATAAAGAATCAATAAGAGAGAAATGTTTTGTAATTGTGTATTGGATTTTGAAAATTATATCAAATAGAGAATTCTACATATCCTTAAATGGGTTGCATTCAACCATCATTATGTGACCTATTCTTTGATCATTAGGAAACTGATTCTGCAAAAGTGATGAAATGCAAATCATGTGTTAGACAGGATTGTAAGTTTAATTTACAGCCTGGGAGCAGAGGTATGTTATAATATTAACAAGTTTTCTGCAGTACAATTTCTTTCTTCTGTGGTACAATTTGTTCAATAGGTGGACCTGTGGATAACTGTGGAACTAACAAGCGAAAAACATCCCCTTTTCCTTTCACCGTTTTTTTCATCATTCTGTGACAGAGACTTGTGCAGCAAACATGGTCATTTCAGAAACAGCGGTTGGCTGGTTGCTGCTGGCTTGCTGACAAATTGATTGGCAGATGCATGGTGGTTATGGGAACCCTGGGCAGAGGCGGTTTTGGTCACGGTAACCACGGCGACTGTGGTTGACAGTGACAGTTACACAGTAGGTCCAGATGGGACAACAGTGGGGGGGGTGGAGGTGGTGGAACCGTTGCCATCCACAACCAGGCGAAAAAAGTCAAAACAGTCCAAACATCTACAAAAAATAAAAAGCTGCAGGTTTAAACCTGTAGCAGATAACCATTTGCTGTGGACATATGTTGTGATCATGCACCCTGGTGTTTTTGTTTTTTAACAGTGTCACAGACTGATCAGCCATATAACTATGAAACCACTATTGCAAGTGAACGACTGAGTCAATTTATTTCTTTAAGAGGAATAGGGATGAAGGATAAATAAATAAATAAAGGATAAATGGTTCCAAATTTTCACCATTCCACAAAACATAAAAACAAAGTTTATTTTCATATTTCTAATTTACAAGATTAAATCAAATCCGGGATGATCAAATCACATTCCTCCCTTTTTGGCAATGGCTATTTTCATATTTCCATGTTTTTTATTTTTATTTAACCTTTATTTTTTCCAGATAAAACATTAAGAACAGTTTCTTATTTACAATATTGATCTGATTCATGTGGTACCTACCAATATGTTGTGGTCATTAATCCAGCCTGTTGTTTCCAGGCTGATCTTCGCTTACACAAGGCTAAAAGAAGTGGGTCAGACTGTCCCTGAAGGCCTCAGGTTTTACCTTCCCACGTCTAGGATCCAAAGCACCGACCAGCCTTTCAACATCTTTTTATATTTATTTTGATCTAGTGTTTTTCTCACCTATCATCACTGTGACTTGAAGGTTGTAATGGTGTCTGACTGTTTTATGTGTGGGGGGAGGGAGTTCCAGAGCCCGAGTGCTGAACAGCTGAATGACCGGGCACCCATTGTAGTGAGTCTTGATGTGGGGATACATAGTGGTCCAGCAGAGGTTGAGCGGAGGGAGCGGGAGGGAGTGTATTCTTGGAGGAGGTCGCAGAGGTAACTGGGGGCTAGGTTGTATTATTATTATTATGTATGTGTATTTACACAACAGGAATCTATACTGACTATGAACTGCCACTACTGGTGACAAATCGTGTAATCCGTAGTGCAATAATCATCATTGATGAGTTTGTTTTGAAAAACTTGAAAACTTTGAACTATGCAGTTGTTGAGATTATTGTGGAGGATTTCATCATGGATTTCAAATCAACTACAAGTTCTAGGAGTGGACTTTGATATTTCCTTAATGTTCTCATAAGCAACTCAAACTTTGTAAAACAGTATTACCAGATGGAAAAACAAACTTAGGTGTGCAAGTAAAAGTTAAAATTGCGACAATTCTGTAAAACAGCAGCCCTTTTCATTGGCGGAAACATGGATTCTATCCTTTCTGTAATTGCTTGTTTGAAGCGTCTCATTTCCCAGTGCCAAGGCAAAGTTCACATGCTAATGCGACCTCAGCCATGATCCTGGATGAGCCTCTGTACAGAGGCACTGTGCACATTGAGTAAATCCACCCAGTTCCAGCCATCAGATCTTAGACAGGATCTCAGGGTTTTCAGCCGCGGGGCTGAAAAGCCCGGCTTATCGACCAGGCTCAGCCCCATCTGGATAAGAGGGGGTCACAGATATATTCAGGAAACATTTTGTGACCGAGGGTTTGAATTTTGTTTTGGAGGGGTGTATGTGTGTGTTCGAATCCCAAGGTCAGTTGTAGGGCAAGTAGCCTAACCCCTACCTGATCCTTGATCACAATGATGTACTGTCCATGCTGTTTAAATGATCCCCTCGCATCGGGCGTAAAAAAAAGACAAATTACAATCACAAATTATTCAAATGAAGACAAATAGAGAGGCAGGGAGACAGAGAGATTACATATGCTTTGGCAAGATAAATCCACGTTTTCCATGCCAATATAACCCTTTAAATCCTGAGAGAGATACACAGACACAGAGAAACCTAGGCGCAGAGAGATTCAGAGACAGACAGACACAGAGACAGACACAGACACAGACACAGAGAGAGAGAGAGAGAGAGAGAGAGAGAGAGAGAGAGAGAGACATAAGTATGGCGACTTTCTTATGATAGTTGATGGATATTTTGATGGGTTTATCATTACGCGATACAGACGCTGGCACGACAAATCGATGTTTGACTCCATCCTATTTTCCCACCATATCCATTACCTTCGCTAAGCAGACATGTGTGTGTGGGCAACTGACTGATATATATATTTATATACATACTGATATATTCAAACCCAAAGCACAAGTCGTAGACTGGTAGACTATTGACGCACTGGCTGGCTCCTCATATTCTACTCTTCATAAAGACAATTGTTCTCACAATTATAATAATTGCTTTGCCTATAGAAAGTAAATCAATGCCATGCAAAGCTTTTCTTGAAAGAATGACATGAAATTGGAAAATTGTCATGTACATTGAAATAATAGAATGGCATGTAAAATAATCCAAAATTGTTTTGTCCAGCATTTTAAATGGATGTGTAGAAGATATAAGAGTATTTTACAAGCCAAGCATCCAATTCGAAGTGCATTGTGTGTGTATCTGTGAGTGTGGTTGTAGGTGAGTGCATTCAGAGTTAGATTATTAGCAATAAAGGGCCATTAGCAGAATAATCACGTAAATCATTTCTTTCAGAGACTGTCCGGCTCTACCGCAGAAGCAGCAGTAAACGGTGACATTTTGCTGATAACAGCTTTTAAAATAAAGGAAAGAAAAGGTCAGCACCATCTCCTTATTCTCGTAATCTTGTATATCATTTTTTCCCTGCGATAATCAAGAACCACTCAAAATTCAGTAATGAGGACGCTACAAAAGGAGTCCAGTTCTGAAACGCGAACGTTCTTCTAAATGTCACCTATAGTAATCCTTCAGCTAAGGTCAAAGGTCGAACTGAATCCAAAAGAGAATCAAATTCCAATGATTGAATGACAAGAAAAGTTTATCACAAGGGAACCCTTGTTGGAGGGTGAATAAGAGGCTAAAACATTTCCCTCAAAAAAAAAATTGAAGTAAAGATTTGTTTAATTACAATTTAATATTATATGAATAACTATATGAATAACATATGCTAAGTAAGACACTTTTTAAAATCGTTTCATGGTTACCATATTGAAACTTAATATCGCTCTCAAATGACACTTTTGCATATATTTTATTAACAGACTTGATTTGATTTTCCATTGAGACAGCAATAGCATGGATGCAGTTCAAAGAAAGCCACTCACTGCATGTGACACCCACCAAAACCATTGCAGAACCTGTCAAGTGCTGACCCCCTCTGCCAGGGAGGATCAGTGTCTCATTCCCCCCCTCTCCTCATCTCCACTGTATGGATCACAATAATGTTAGCGCTGACACGCCTTTCCTCGGCCGTTCATCTGAAACAGAATAGCATAAGCCATTTACCAGCCGGCCCACCATGATGGATGGCCCGGCCCCCCCAGCAAAAGAACCATGGGTCCCATCACACTTCCCTCCTTCTGAGAAAATGTCAAAAGAAAGACAAACGACAAAGTCTTATTTCCCCCTGTGTGACGTTTCAATGAGAGTTCTGTGTTTGTGTGGGAAAAGAGAGGCGGTGAAAATGGGTGGATCGCATATATCGTTGTGTTAAGTATTTGTTGTTATTGTTGTTGCTGTTGCTTGTTCCCCCGTATCCTGAATAGCATGTGATTGTCATCTTTTGAGTGCCTCACTTATCTGTACAAGAATAACAATGATTTTCCTCCCTTGACTTATTGATTTGTCTGGTGGCCAAAATTGTTGTCCATTGTGTGTGTGTGTGTGTGTATGTGTGTGTGTGTGTGTGTGCTTGCGTGTGTATTGCTGCTTGTGTTCAGGTGGCTACAGGGACAGATTTGACTGTGTACGGCTGGCAGATAGAATTTATGGCAGTCTGGAAAATGATTTATAGGTGCAATTTTATCATGCTGTCATTTTGCTTTATTCAACAGGGCTTGTGTGTAGGTGTGCGTGCAAGCACTCATGCGAGGGTGTGAGTGAATGCTTTGCCCGCATGAGTGCATGTGAGTTTGCCTCTGTTAATGTGTGAGTGAGTGAGTGAGTGAGTGAGTGAGTGAGTGAGTGAGTGAGTGAGTGAGTGAGTGAGTGAGTGAGTGAGTGAGTGAGTGAGTGAGTGAGTGAGTGAGAGAGAGAGGTCTGCATGAGCGACATCTAGAAAACCCACATTCTCTAAAGGTGACAATTTCCTGTCACTTTCCTGTTTCCTGTTGGAAGAGAACAGGGCAGGACCATATCAGCAGACGAGAATGCGTCATGTGTACTCACCCATTGATCAACGCGCTGTCATCCTCATTTTCCCGCTATCTCATTCTGCCTTTAATTACTCACGGACTGCATTACGGAGGGGTCTCCCCTGTTTGTCACTGTTCAAAATCAGGAAATGATAAACAGTGCTAGTGTTTCAGTGAGTGAGCATGTACCTGATTGACTGACTGCCTGTTTGACTGCCATACTCTGCCTAATTGCCTGACTGACTGGCTGTCTGTCCATCTGTCTATCTGTGACGGACTGTCTGGGATTTCAGCCAGAAAAGAGGGCAAGAGATAAGTCTGTGTTTTTCTCTCAAGTGTTTCTGCTGAGGCGGGAGAGGAGAGTAATCTGACAGACTGAGAGCACCAGCAGTAGCCCAGAACAGCAGCGAGTCAAAACCATCTCTTATCTATGTTGTTATGTTGTAACAGATTCATACTTTGCCTTTGCCATGAGGGACGCGAGGGCCGTATGTCTGAAAAGATAGCAGGATTAAAACCACAGTCATACCGTCGAGCAATTCTTCTGTACTGGGTTCTTCCTGATAGCAGCCAACGGAGGCAGGGGCCAATTTCAATCATGCAGACGCTTTGACGGCATCTTTGTGAAACCCTGGCGGAAGAGAGTAGCATGTTGTGGTTCGCGGTAATTGGCTGCAGAGAGACTATTCTAAGCCATTCATTCTAAGCAGTAATGATCTCAGTGGCTTGTTCACTTACTGTCTAATAGTCCATCTATTATGTATTTTGTATAATTCCACTAAAAAGTTATGCAGGATTGAATATCAAAGCGTTTTTTTGCCCACAGGCTTGTGCGAGGCGGCTATTCAAGGTCTCAATGTGTCAGATATGGAATGATTCCAATGCTGGTTTAAAAAGAAAAGTCAACACTGGAGCCGTCCTTAGAATGCAGCAACACAGCCATGTCCATTTATTCTAAATATTTTTTTGCAGTTTGTGATATCAGCAGACGATCGCAGACATAAGTTCAGGCAGACCACAGCCCGGCTGAAGGACACTGTTGCTTCAACACCTGCCTGTTGTATAAGTGAATGTAATCATATTGCGCCGGACCAAGTGATTAGTGGTAGTTTGCTTGTGGCTACGAATCACTATGCAGTTTGATTGCCTATAGGACCTTGATGACACCTTTAAAACCTCTATATTTTTTGTTCATCAAAACTGCCCCCATCAAATATTGACGGCTTCTAAGTCTCCCGCGACCCAATATGCATTTCAGATGATCCCAAAAGGCTGAAGGACACTGTTGCTTCAACACCTGCCTGTTATATAAGTGAATGTAATCATATTGTGCCGGACCAAGTGATTAGTGGTAGTTTGCTTGTGGCTACGAATCACTATGCAGTTTGATTGCCTATAGGACCTTGATGACACCTTTAAAACCTCTATATTTTTTGTTCATCAAAACTGCCCCCATCAAATATTGACGGCTTCTAAGTCTCCCGCGACCCAATATGCATTTCAGATGATCCCAAAAGGGCCCCGAACCCAAAGTCGGGAAACACTCCACTAAAACACTCCTTCCTCAACTAACTTCCCTCCTAACTTCTACCGTATCACAGGCTTGGCTGAGCAGGACTGTGTGAGTGTTAGACTACAGTCAATAAATCTACTGCTTGTAAGTCAGTATGGAAAACAGCCCCGCTACAATGCAATAATGCCTAATGTTATGTTCCTTGCGCATATTATCCTAATCATATAAGCTGCTGGGATGTCGCATAATGCAAACGGCTAGTGAGCACCTAACAACAAAGGGATTAGCCCAGAACGGGTACATTTCCTTATTTACAGTTTTAAATCAATCCTTATGCCCTGTTGCCTCTCTCTGTCTCTCCTCTCGATCAGTCTTTGTTTGCCTGTCTCTTTCAATTTGAACAATGATTTAATTCAGCCCAGGTGCTGCTGCTGCTGTTGCTTTGCGTGTTCCCAGGTCTCGTCAGCCGGGTGGTTAATAAGCCACTAATACAACATGGGAGCGCCGTGGAACAAACACATCTGTATTCACCGCGGCCTCGCGTCACTCGCTCGCGTGCAACGCCTCCACGTGTGCTTACGCTGTTTGCGCTTCGGAAATGTGAAAACGGATTTCCCCGAGCGGCATATGGAAATTGAACAAGATTTTGTTTGAAGACTATAACGGTATCATAATTAAAGGGATTTGTTTAAAAGTATCAATTACGAAATTCTGAAAAATGTTGCCCATAGAGATTCTGCCTCATGTTGTTTAGTTATATATGATTAGCTGTTCCTATTGAGACAGAAACAGCCTCCTTTGGAAGGCCCTCGGGGGAAATAGTGTATGGGCATCAAGTTGCACAAACTGGGGTAAAGAGCCCTGTGACAGCTGGGCCAGACATCAGCTGGACGGGTAGACACACGGGTGACTAACCTGTCCAACCTGTCCCTAACCCTAACAGGCACAGCTCTCCACGAATTGGTTCCCTTAGATACACTCTTAATTGGAAAACCTTGTAGCCTGGTAGAGTAGTCAGTGGATGTTAAATAAAAAAATAATTAAAAAATAATTGTAATTTAAGTAAGGTTGAAAAAAGACAATGACAAAGGTTTTCATTGTAACTTGGTTGGATCCTTGATCCTACTTATGGACAACAGCAATCATATCATAACCAGACTACTTATTACTTACGACCACGAACATAAACGATCATATCTGACGAGGGAAGCATCATGGGATGGTATGCTAAAGGAGATGTTCGTTTAATTCTGCTTCTACCCAGTTCTCATAACTTATCCATTACACTTCAGATAAAACAATAGAGATAAAAAGAGCAGAGGTGTAGGTGGTATTGGATTCTTTCAAGAGGTTAGAGACACTGAAAAATGAGTCTCTCTGCTTCTTCGCTAGTCTCATTCCATTTTTCACACACACACACACACACTCAGAACACTATGGGGACCCCTAACCCAAAGCCGACCACTAAGCTTTGTGTTTATGACCTTGCTTCGAGCCACATTAGTTTCTGTTGGGGTTCCACAGTGTTGACAACCTGATAGAGAAGTTTGTGTGTATGTATTTGGTGTGTGTGTGTGTGTGTGTGTGTGTGTGTGTCCAAAAGATGCATCATGAAACCCAACCCGTAGAAGGGACAAAATGTCAAGCATTTTATCGATGAACAAGTCTCCTTTTCAGTAAAAGTGCTCTAACATGTTCTCTTCCTTTCCTGAGTGCAGCCAACCATATACCCCTGGTAGTATTTATCCTTCAGGGAAGAATAGTTTAGTCCTAATGGTCTTATACACTTAGCAAAAAGATTCTGGGGTCAATCCAAAATGTCTGCAGTCTGACTGAAGGCCTTCTTGAGCAAAATGCACTAGAGTCCTAGCTGCTCATTCACGACATCACGAAACACAAAATCCCAGTCAATTTGGATAAGACCAAATAGTAAGATGGTATTTTAATGTATTTAAATGTAATCACGTTAATAATATTACCCCAGAAATATGTTTACATATAAATCAGAGGCTACACCAGTAACAAAGGCATACATCAGCCAAACATTACAACCATCTCAATTCTACTTCCTGTTTCCTGCTATGTTTGCCACATGGCTACAAAAGGTCAACACAAAATGCACTACACTTAGTTTAACTTTATTGAGTGAACAGCGCAAAACAGCATTGATACTTGGCGAGATACAAATGACTTTACTTGACATACAACACACACACAACTCACACCCCCCCCCCACACACACACACACACACACACACACACACACACACACACACGATGGAAGATGCAGAGATGCGAGTGGTGGCTGGTGAACGCTGCAGGTGGAGCGGCGGTGTTCTGCATGGAGAACAGGACTGATCAGCATACGCCCTTCACACCAGCTCGCCACAGCACCGGCAAGCATCACATATATCACCGCTTCTCTTTCCTGCTCCGTCAGCGGTCCAGGAGACACCTTATAGCATTATGTGGGCGTGCGCGCGCGCGTGTGTGTGTCTGTGTGTGCGGGTGGTATATTGTGTATTATTATGTTTTCTGATATACGGTTGGGTACAAATGCCCTCCCAAAAGTCACGGAACCCCACCAAGAAGTCACTTGTGAAAGAGCATGTTCTGCGCCATACACTTGCGGGTGTGTTCGTTTGTGAGTGTGTGTGTGTTTGCCGTGTGTGAGAGGAGACATCTGTAAGCGTGAAAATTGCCTTGACCTTAGCAGTGGCCTTTATGTTGGGACCAGCTGGCCGAGTGGACGATGTCCAGAATGATGAATTGAAGGAATGGAAGGGGAGAATTATCTGTTGGGCTGAGGAAACGTGCACTTTGACACGAAAGAAAAAAAAACGAATCTCAGTGATTTTCATGGTGGGAAGCGGTTTCTCTTTGTTGGATGTAGGATGTTATGGAGGGGATTTGGGTGTGTATGTTTGAGTGTGTGTTTGTGTGTCTACGTGCACATGTTTGTCTGTGTATGTGTGGGTGTGTGTGGGTGGATGGGTGTGATAACCGGTACAGAGAGGAATTGACTCTTTAATTATTAATACCGTTTATTTTGGGATCATTTGTTTGCAATCGTGTGTGTGTGGCTGTGTGTTCTATGTGTGTGTGTGAGACTGTGTGTGTCTATGGTGTGTATGTATGTGTGTGAGTGTTGTGTTAACAGTGTCTGTAAACAGGCGGTAGTGTCTGAAGCTATTCACTAGTGGTTGGACTCTCCCCAGTTATTAATCACTTCAGTTTATTCCCACAGTTTATTTTGGGGTCATTTGTGCTCTGGGGGGGGTGTCTATAAGCTGGAATGGGGCCGGGGTGAAGAGGTAAAAGTGTAACTCAAACAAATTTTCTTTTTGTGCATGACTCTGTGTGTGTTTGTATGTGTCTGTGTGTGTGTAAGTGTTAATGTGGATTCATGTTAATGACGCATGCAGATCTGCAATGTGGTATATGTGTGTTTTTTGTTTATCTGTGCATACGTGCAAGTGTGTGTGTGTGGGGGCTGGTCCATCAACATTTCAGCGGCAGACTCACAGCAGGTGGTTCATTACACGCTCTGTAATCAGGCTCATTTAACTTTGCTTCACTTCTAACAACAAAACATATTGGATTCATTGGAGCATAAACATCTGGCTTTCCCCCTCCCTCAAGGATTTGTTTGTTTGTTTGTTTGTATTTATGTTTTCTAAATCAGGATGACATCGACACATGTAACATCTTTGATTTGCGCATGTGTGATTTCGTTTCCTACACACCTTTCCTGGAAGTTGATGCTGTCTTCCTAATGACCAATCGCATGGCCGTGTGAGTAGTCAAGTTACTAACTTCCTGTGTCCAATAGACTCTTTGTTTTAGTCGAATAGGGTGACTCATTCACTGTATACAATAGGATGGCCTATACGATGACTCACTTCCAGTTTGTTTCAAAACTGCTGCAAGGCTCCACACAGAGCAGTGTGAAAAGAAAAACTGTTCAATGTTATTTCAGTCAGGTACAGTCAATTACGCCAAGTATGTCAAATTCTAATCACTAGCAATTTCCCTGCACAAACGAGGAAAGATGTGAAGCGGGAATGGTAGAACATGCAAAAGGATCGGGAAATTAGCTTTCCCCCCGAAGTGAATGTAATTGGATTTGTGTTTCAGTAGATTTGTTTTTATATTAAATTAAAGGGTAAACAAAAAATAAAACAAACAATTGCGATTAACTAAATTGAAGCCCTCTTTTGATGAAACTCTAACTGAATGCTAAACTCAGACTAACAAAATAACTGCCAATGGCTGATCACCTCTTCATTTGGGGACTGTTCCTTGCGAATCTTATTTGTATTTGTGAGAAGATCTTCTACAGACAGGTCAGGACACAGCCCTATGGGCAGTCATATTTCTAGGTGAGGGTGGAGTGGGATAAAAGGCATGGAGATTAGCCACCTTTGGCCCTCTGGCTTTCACCGACATGGGGGGACTCTTTAAGTTCCAGCTGACCCAGATACTAATGGGAAGTATCTGGGTAGAAACGGAGCAAGAGGGAAGGGATTTAAATGTGTTCCCAAAAAATATATAAATATGATTCTGGATCAACACAAAGCAGTGTGGAGCAATTAGGGGAAAATACGTTCTAAATTGTGAAAATAAAACTCAGGGAAAGGGTCGTCTTATTGGATAGTTTTTTCTAGGTTATCAACCAGATAAATCAAGCAGCAAAATGAATTTTTGCACCCAAACTGACAATCAATACCACATTCAAATTGAATCTAATGTAGTATAATCCAATCTCATCCAATCCAATAATGAAAATAAACAAACAAATCGATAAAGGGAACAGCTGAGAAAGATGGAGACTGCCTTTCTTTACCCTGACACTACTAGACGTTGGTTTTCAATGGGGAGCTCTCCTGGTGGTCGTAGCTCATCAGAAAGCAGTCTCCAGGGATTTGGATTCCAAAGACGAGGTACAAAATGATGGCACGGCTCTGCGGTGGACTTATATACCTGCATGTAAACCCCGCAATTACCGTTTGTGTAATAATTGATATCAAGCTGTGATTGAACTGCCCGCCCTACTTTAGTCTAGTCGACCGGGAGCAATAAGTTATAACATCTATTGTTGGGAAGAAAGCTAACATAAAAGAATCAAAGAATATTAAATAACAAAGCTTTTCACAGTTTGAAATGGTGACGAGATATTACTTACAATTGGTAACATGAGTGAAAACTCAAAAACTATAAGAGGATATTCTGAAGTTAATTCACCATGGATACAAATATAACCCATATACAGATCCAGATCCAGATTACTTTATTGATCGTTTGTTACAGTCGCTCCGCTCAAGCAAGAAACATCAATAAATAGTTAATAGAATAAATACAACTAGCAATATGAACCCAAAATACAGCAACAAAAAAAAACTCTTATATTTTGAAAAGTTGATATGTAACCAAATTTAAGTAAAGTAAAGAAAGTAAAGTAAAGTGAAGTACAGTTTCTCAAGAATGCTGCAGGCATATTGCACAGGTTATTTGGGTATGATAAATATTAAAATGTCTGAGTTAAAGTTACTGAGTTGAATTGACAGTGCACTGTTCAGATTGACTCACTCACTTGCAGCAGTTAGAATTTGACACAAATGAAGGATTTCCTGTGGCGCTCTGTGTAGCTCCTCTCCCACCAAGGGTCTGTTGGTGATCCTACTCCTCTGTTCTGGCTGCACTCTGTGGAGTGGTTCAGAGTCATGGTTGAGGATACCGAGGAGTCGGCCTCCCTCAACACAACACAGCATAGGGAGGGGTGTTGGCCACCACAGACTCTGAGAACATCCGTATCCTACAGAAGGTGCAGGACAGGACACCTCACTTTCTATATACATTGTGGGAGTGATATATATTCATTGTTAAATGCACTGTAAAAATATGCTGTTTAATAAATGTAACGTTCTGGAGAGGGTTGCTTCAAGAGTCCCCTAAGAGTTTCCCGAAGGCCGAACCATTGTCCTCTTTTCTTACTGATGTTGAGCTGCAGGTTGTCGAGGTCACACCAGTCGATTAAACTGGCAAACACAGCACTTGTACTCCGTCTCCTCATCATCTCTGATGCATTGAACCCCTGCAGAGTCATCAGAGAATCCCTGCAAATGGCAGGACTCTGTCTATTGCCAGTTTTACTCAGCACTGTGTCCGACACATAGCTTAACACGTGTATGTGTGCAAGCCGGGAGGCGGGGCAGCTCTTGAGACCTCTTTAAAACAATTTGCATTCCCCAAATGTTTTTTTAAATGTATTATTCAAGCCACTCGCATGCAAGAATGAGTAGACTACATCCGAGTGTAGGCTACGAACGCGATTAACAATTTACAAGTGGAAAAACCCCAACATATTCTTTATTTTGCTGACCACATGTTTTCTACCTCGACGAAAAACTCGTAAGGAAAGTTCCTCTGCTACTTTCTCGTAGATCGCACCATCTTTCCCTGCCTGATGGTCAGCAGCTCGCAGATTTCACTGTCCCTCCAGTTAGAACTACTCATGTTGCAGCAACACCTCTACCAAAGTCCCGCCCCTGGTACCATGATGCTGTCTAATCGCATTTACATGAAAATAAAAACCCCAATATGTGTAGGGTTTGAGAGGGGAAATTAAGATGCAAAATCAAGACGGTATATTACCTTGGTCAGTGTAAATGTGCGGACCATGCCGGGAAAAAGTTTAGAATAAGACGGGCATATTTGGCAATGTTAAAACGCTTAACAATGATGGAAAGAACTAAATGTTTCAAAGTGCGGTAACATTTCCCAAAAATCAAACGCTAACAATGCTCATGCAAGTATTTTTCATGCAAGAACAAAAACATGAGCAATATGCTAAACATCTAGCCAAAGTACATCTCATTCAGGCGGAGTTTCCAACAGACTTGCTGGTAGTTCATCTCTCGTTGCCCCATCAGGGAGGCCAGCCGCCTAGTGCCCACACACACAGAATTAAATGAATAATACGAACAAGGTTTTATGATTAAAAGTAACCCTTAGCCCGCTGATTGTTTAGCTATGGTGGCGTTCATAAATTATGCTAAATAACTATTAATATGGCAGAGTAAAAAGAAAAAGTCCTGCATTACATATTTTAGTGTTCGAATTCCATCTGAAACAACGGTTTAACTTATCTATTGTTGATAACCTGACATTTATCAGCACAATGTACTTGCATTAAAACAACAAAAAAAACTGATAAGAGTACCATTAAAGTACCGGATGGATAAGCAGTAGCGATAAGAGTCGTAGATCCATTAAAATCTTGACGGATTAAGAGTAACACAGAGTATGAGAGTGACAAGAAGAGGGACAACCAATTAGCAGGATAGCGATGGTGGTTGAGAAATCCTGTGAGAGCCTGCGAATATAGGATTTGACATTTCGCCTTTGCTCTATGATCTGTTTGGACGAAACTGACTTGGAAACCGCACCCTGATTCGAATGATCCTTGCTTCTCAAATAGCCAGCCACGTGTAGACAAGCGGTCTACATCAAAATCCAACCTCTTCATATGGCAAGCTATCCAGGAGTATACTTCTTCGCTCTCTAGACCAAGATGCTCTGTATGGCTCGACACAGCTTAGAGACACGGGACCATAGCACCCAAGCCCTAATGCCATCCTGAACACCGCCTTCTTCTCTAGCAGGAGGTCTCAAGCTATTTGGTGACCCAGGGCTTGTTGTGGGGGAAGCATTTAGCCAACTTCAAGGGAACAGTGCTGCCTCAAAGATCTAGACGTAGTCTGTGAGGCCGTCTGTGGGACCATATATCACCTCCCTCCCGTACAGGGTTCCTATCAGTCAGCGGTCCCGACGCGGTACTGGAGGGCATCCCTGACCTCCTCAGAACCTCCCCGCAATCCTAACGGGGGTTGGGAGTAGTTTAACCCTGGGCCTGGCCATGGGGAGCAGATGGACTGGATTGTGGTCTTATCTTCCACTGCCGACTGCCCCCACTGCGGGGGAGGGCAGTGGAGCTGTATGCCTCCTTAAAAGTGCCGTACAGCAGGTCCAAGGTCCTTCCCTCTCTGGTGGGGCTATCTACAAACTGGGTTAAGGTGGGAAGAGTCCTGTCGCAGCGTCCCCAGAGATTACTACGAAGGCTTCAGGGTGCAGCGCCTGGACTTTGTGACGTGGCTCAGATTTCAATGTCCGGGCTGCAGGCACGCTCACTAGACACGATGTGACCTGGGTGGCACCATCTGTTGTTTATGAAAATTGCACGTCCAAGCCATTCTTCTCTCTAACTTATGGTGTGATTTCGGACCGCCCTGCACGGTCAGAAGGGAGACAGTGGTAATGGAGGAATCAGGAATAGTTTCATGCAGCCACCTCTCGGTAAAACACAAGACACTACACTCAATAAACAGACTTCCGATTCTTCACTGGGGCTGCCAGCTCTTCCGTCTTATTGTATAGCAATCTCACGTTGGCCATAACAATAGATGGGAGTTACGGCTTGTGTCTCATCTTCCCTATCTCTTCTCATCGCCGCCGCCATTCTGTTTAAATCCCGCTCGGTAACCAAGACGTCTCAATTCACCTCTGGATCCTCGGGTCCTTCCTTTAATCTTATTGGATACGAGTCCCGAAGAGGGCTTCTTGACAAAACGACTATCTTACCCACTAAGTGGAACTCACCATTCATAATCACTGTGTATTGTTTCCTGTTCATGTCTCACCACCCTTCGCAGCCTTCTCTTATGCCCCTTATGTTGGTTTTAATCATTGATTTCAGAGTTAGAGGACTCTTGTGGTTTGAAGCCTGAAGCCCAGGGACATACACTCTTGTAATCAACTGGATTAGCAGCCAGTGATCTCTCATGATTGTGTTTTCCTCTAACTAAGAACTGGCAAAATAATAGATATAACATATCAATTGGACTAGAGATTGACAAGGTCTGAGAGGAAATTATCCCAGTATATTTCCTTTTACCGACATGCGAAACCTGAACTTTATGAACATATATTTAGATCTCGTCCAATCAAATGGTCATGAATAGGGCTACTGGTGAGCTCCAGTGTTTACAAGCATGCATATAGTTCTATGGCGTCATTGAACTCAAAGCTGGTTGCTAAGCAGTCCCGGTGGTCCAGCTCCCCTGAGTCACCTGCCTGCAGAGGTGACACCTTGTGTCCCAGAGCACTGAGAATTAATTACCTGTGGTAATGTCTACATTAAAACCACTAATGATTAAATCAATGCTATAGAGTTACAGGTGTCTAAAGGCAACACGCACACACACACACACAGACTCACAAAACCACCTGCATGCACACACACACACACACACACACACACACAGCAGACATACTAGAGGCTGTGCATCCAAGTCTTCCCTATCCTGATAATGAATGGCATTTTTTACTGCTTCCCAACAACATCACACACACACACACACACAATACGTGCACGCACACACACACATCCATCGCTGTACATACACATAGAAACAAACATCCATTAGTGCACACACACACACATCCATCCATTAGTGCACACACACACACACACACACACACACACACACACACACACACACTAATTAGACACAGTGCACACCTCTTGCTCTTACAGCCAATTCATTATGTCTAAACCAGGTGTCATTGCTAAGTGCTGCGTGACTGATATGTGACATCTTAAGAAGAAATGTGCGTTAGGACAATTAAAATGTTTTTTTATGAACAGTTTCATGAGGTGGTGGCTCGCACACAAACACAAACATTACTCTACGGCCCTCAAAATATGATCTTGATGAACATTCAAGCATTCCACATTCATTATCTTAAGTATCTATTTATTTGTACGAAACAAAAACCTTTTGTTTTGAGTTTGCTTGGTATATTTAGTATAATGAATATCATAGGCTTGGTCACCATTCAAGAGATTAACACACATACTTTTTCATAATTTTACCATTAAACAAAACTATGCGTAATAAACATTCACAGACGCACACCGACGTCACACACTTTCAGACACAGTCCGACGTCCTCAGAGAGAGCAGACATCCTTCCTGCTGAAGGTGAGGACATGCAAATGCAGTCTTAAATGTAATGAGAATAAAAGCAGGAGGTCAAGGAAGACAGATAGATACTCTCTCTCTCTCTCTCAAGCATTTATACACACATAGACACTTTAACAACCCAACGTGGTTGAATGAGTGGCCGCAGTGTTGGACCCATCGTGTGAGCAAGTGAGCGAGTTATAAAGAGACAGATCGGGATAAATGCAAAGCACACGCGACTTAGTGGGTGCAAGACATGTGTGCGTGTGTGCGCGCTTCTGAGTGTGTGTTTGTGTGAGTGTCGTTTCCGTCGCGGGTCATGAGATCATAGGTCTCAGGTCGTGCTAAGCACTTCAGGTCGCGCCACAGAGGAAAGACTGACGCCAATCATGGGTTGAATGCATGATGCACCGTGTACACCCGTACAGTGCGAGTCCCGAGTCCTCTGGATCCAGCTCACAGCACTGAAAACCACTTTGGTTATTGAGACGCAGTGAGGGATACGGAGAGTCCATAGATCAGCGGGCCCATTAAGCTGTCATAGGTATGACATAAGTTATAACAATGCCGTGGCGTGGACATGACAGAGGTCATAAAGCTGTCTTTATAGTATGACATAAACCATAAAGCATGGCGACCACTTAAGCATGGCTGCTGCCATAGTAACATATGTCAATCGGGGGGCTGTACCGAATGGTTGCCCGGGTAACGATCCTCAACAAGGAGGGTAATGATATCAATTCTGGGCAGGGATTCTGATAGGGCTGGTAATGATTTTGCGGTTGGAAAAATAAAGATTTACAGCAATATTACATGTCTGAAATATCCGTCCTATCACCGTCATAACTATTTCACGTTGCCAAAAGACAACATTTGGATGTGGACCGTCTCTGCTAATTAATCCACATTTTCCTTCCACTGTCAATAATTGCTGTATTTGGACAAACTATTGAGGTTTTGTACACTACAGTGTTAGACACGTGTACCAAGACTTGAGATTCAATATTTGATTTGTAGAGTTTTGTTTCCAATAAAGAGCAGGAATAATAGTTCCGGATTCAGCTAATGATCAGAAAAGATAAATTCCTCACATAGGATGTAATGAAAGAACTATTTCTCTGAAAAGTTGCTCGGGTATACTACTGCTTCATATACGTGAGAGTTGACAGTTGTCAAAATCAAAACAAAAGAGAAGGAAAGTGAATGTATTCGTTTTTCTCAGTGGGAAGGAGTCATGCGAGTCATTTGTAAATTCTCAAGGTTTTCTGTACTTTTTTGTATTTTTTTTTTTATTTATAAATATAATCGGGAGCAACATTTAACTGACAGCAATATCACATTGTCCCCCGTTCGGCTGTGACAGGAAATTGATGAGACCTCAGACTGTCTTCCCTGCCTGACAGGTAGATAATGCCCACAACGTAATTGGCGTGCAAGGGAGGAAACCTGTCTTCCCAAACTGTAGCATCAGAGAAAGAGAATGGAGAGAATAAGAGAGAGAGAGAACAAGAGAGAGAGAGGGAAGGAGAATTAGAGAGCTGAAGGGAGAATAAAGGAAGGGAGAATGGAGAGCGAATAAGCGAGTGAACGAGAAAGGCGGGAGAGAGGGCAGGGAGGGGGGGAAGGATAGTGACAGAGAGAGCGAGGCCATGAGAATAAGAGAGAGACAGACAGAGAGACGGAGAGATGAAGGGAGACAGACAAACGAGGAGCAGAGAAAGATGCCGGGAGTGAGTTGGGAAGCAGTTAGAATGCAGCCGTTGCTATGAGTTCATCTTCTCATGCTTTGTTAAGTTAACTTCATCACACTGCTAAATATAATTTGGGGTTTGTTGGTATTCCAGCTGCTGTGAGGGGAGCCTAGTAAATGGTCTGTCTGTTGGCCATTACTGCACATTTCAATATGTCTTCTCCAGATGCTCCCCGTCACGAAAAGACACTCATTATCTTCTGTTTGTTTGTTGGTTTAAGTTGAGACTGCCGCACAATTTTTTCACCATTACTGTGGGAGCAAGCAAGGGCAGATAATTATACACAGCAACCATGAAAACCCGCCACTCCTTCTATATCGATTTAAGGCATTTAATTTTATTTAGCAGTTATCCAAATACATATCAACGAACACAATGGTTGTCTTAATTCTCTATTTTGGTCAAATTAAATGTAAAACCGAACTACCATTTTGATGAGAAGATCTGTGCCGTGATGTAGAATCGATGAACCCACCTGTTAATTTACTTACAAGAACGGCAAAGATCTTGGCCCCACACACACATGCTCCGAGTGTTACCAATGAAAAACTAAATGGACACAATTATCAAAGCGCCGAAACATGTCCTTGTTGGAGGGCAGAAGTCCCCGCCATCGCGCGAGCCACACCTTGTTCACCGGCCATTAAAAGCCTGTTGGCAGCTTTAATTAGAGTGCTGATCTGCTATGCTCCACAGTGGAGACACGCTTTTTAACAAGGGTGTCTAGCACACACGCACACACACATGAAAAAACAGAATACACACATACCACACACACCAGACGTACTTAGCACACACACACACACACACCACACGTACTTAGCACACACACACACACACACACACACACACACACACACACACACACACACACACACACACACACACACACACACACACACACACACACACACACACACACACACACACACACACACACACACACACACACACACACACACACACACACACACGTGGAGAATGTCAACTCAAGGAGAGAATATTCACCTGGGAATGAGGCTAGTCAAGGAGATACATGGTTCAGCATTCTTGGCTATATTAAATCACAGCATATTTCATATGGTAGCAGAAAATAACCACAGATAGAATTATGCACTCTTCCCCTAACCTTGTGTTAACCACCCAGTAAAGGGTAAAAGGGTGGAATTTCATAATTTATATTTGAGAATTTGAATACTTTTTGTACACTCCTTTGATAGTGTCACGTGTGTACTGGCAGTTTCAACAAGGCCTCCTATGCTTTTGGTATAATGTTGACAGTTTTACCCTTGTTGTATCTGACAGTTTTAATAAGTTTTTTCGACGCATTAAACAAACTGGCAGATTCTACTTTATTTTTTACCTTTACTCATTATTTTCTTGACTTATGTGTCATGAAGCTGTCAGCCAATGTTACATTTCTTATGAGAACAAAGCACAAACACGCTCCTTTGTGATTGTGTTTCCATTTAAGACCTAGTTATTAGCCCAAACATGTACTTGTGGCTTCTGACATTGTGCACTTGTGCACAGATTTTAAAAAGCTGTTAAAAATGAAACCAACAGCTATGACTCCTCAGTCCTACAGCGAGCAGCATTGAACTGTTTTTTTGTAAACAATGGTCGCATATTGATTACTGACAGGCCACTGCGTCAGTTACATGGCCAATTATAATAACTTACCTACTTGTGTCCATGTAAAGAAGTGGTGGGAATTGCCATCATGTAGGTTTTCCTACAACGGATAACACGATTTAAAACACAACGATCTATAATCATAGCCGAGTGGTTAAGAGTTGTTGACTTCCAGCTGAAAGATTCTTTGTTTGAACGCCAACGTCTGTCATCCTTGATGACATGTATCTAAAAAAACAAACAAAAAAACAAAGACAAGTGTCTGTTGATTAACTAAATAGTGATTGAAAGCTATGGTGTGGACGAAAGCAGGTGTGAACAAGGATGCAGGCAACTCATCCATCAACATAAGGCGGGTGGCTCCCTGACGTCATGCCGCAGATCTCCATGTACTGTCCAGTCCTACCACTGGAGCCTTAGGGGTGCTTGCAGGAGGGCTTGTGTGGACGCTGCGGGGCTCTGGATGGCCGTCGACACTGGGTTCCACTGTCATAACGGGACAGTAGTTCCACAGAATGGAACCACTGTCCCATAGTAGTTTGTTTCCTACACACTTTTTCACTGTGAAACTGGAGGAGTTGACCTTAACTAAGGTGTTTAAACCATTCATTTATTTATAATAAGGTTAGGGTTACGATTTTGCATTGTAGTTCAGTTCCTGTTGGTTAAAGTTTCATCTCCATCCCCAGTGGGTTATCCTAACCCATCTCAACTTACGCTAACCCATATGCAAATGCTCCATAATAATGCTTATTACTGCATGATGAACTAATGTTAATTAATAGTTAACTAATGGACCCTTATAGTAAAGTTATACCAATAATCACTCACTCTTAGGGACCCCTTGCCAAACAACAATGAGAAACAGGTAGAGAAGAGCAAAGAAGGTGAACCACTACTTAATGCCCCTTGCCATGAAGAGGGGTGGACCTCTTCGCCATCCGCGATGATTGTCACGCCTTTGATTGGATTAAATGCCGTGTCAATCAAACTCTTTAAGTAATAGATAGGTGGGGGCATCTTGGAGAAGCAGGCATCTCAAGCGTTGTTCCTCCTATTGATTGACACGACAGTGGGATCAGTAAACGTGTGCTGTGAATAAACACTGGCAAACAGAACAGAGAACTCTGAGATGTAACGGTTCCGGCACACTCGTTTGCACAACCGACTGTAGTCCCCGCTGCATTAAAGATCAGAAAACAATTATGCTCAGGAGAATCACATTTTTGGGTTCTCGCTGGGAGAGAACAAAACAGATGAAAGAACAGGATGGAGGGTGTCTGTGTGCACACACCGCCGCCGCGCTCCTCCTGAATCGCTTCATTTATCTTCACACTTTCCTTTTCCCCCGTATGTTCCCCCATTCTTCCACAGTCGTCCACTTCTATTCTTGCTTCGCCGTCGCACTTTGCTGTACAATACATCATCCCCACTTTTCTATTTCCATCTCCTCCTCCTCCTCCTCCTCCTCCTCCTCCTACTATCTGCCCTCCACCCCTCCCTCCCTCCCATTTTCTCTTGTGACTCTAGTTTTGTTTATGCCTTTGATAATGTGTGCATTACCATACCATAATAAGCTGTCTGTCTGCCTGTTCTATGGCCCCTGAGAGACAGGCATTGTGTGTGTGCATTTATGTGTACAAGTATGCATGCGTATAAGTATGTATGCATGTGTATATGTATGCATGTATGTATGTATGTATGTATGTATGTATGTATGTATGTATGTATGTATGTATGTATGTATGTATGTATGTATGTATGTGTGTGTGCGTGTATGTGGGAGACAGCAGAAAGCTGTCATTTTCTAATTCAAATATAATCGAACAAAGAGAAAAACATTTATACCTACCATGTACTAATTCTATACAAAGAATATAGACTAAGATTCCGTCAACTTCTTTGTGTTAATTGAATGAATATAAGTGAAGACAATTGACGCCAAGAGGGAGTTGGAGAGTATAGTGAAGTAGCGCGGTGGATGGGTATTTTCCGTGTGTGTGTTTATTTCAGGGAGGGTGTGGGGGAGAGGGGGGCAGCGGAAGAGAGAAGGAACGGGGCAGATTATGTCCTCTTATCTCCTCCTTCTACCCCTTGTTCCTCCACACACACACACACACACACACACACACACACACACACACACACACACACACACACACACACACACACACACACACACACACACACACACACACACACACACACACACACACACACTTTAGCTCTGCAGGGGGGAGAGCTTTGAGTTCCATTGGGTAGGGTTGGCGGGGGGTTATCAGGCTTGGAAAGCACACCCAACACTCTCATAGGCTTACAAAGCGCGCATACACACACACACACACACACACACACACACGTGCGTATGTGTGTGTGCGTGCACGTTTGTGTGTGCATGCCCGATTAGAATATTTCACAGCAAAGTTCACGGGGAGGGGAAATCAGCCTTATCAAATATTCACTCAGAATCAGCCTCTGAAATGGCTTCTCAAACTAAAAAGCTCCATTTAGGAATACAAACTAAACCATCATGATACAATACGAATGGATTCAAGATAATCAATGCTAATACAAGGTTGTATTATCTTATCATCATGGCCTCACCAAGGACATATTCATTTATTGTTCAACATAATATTTGATTTCAGTCATACAAGGGAATTTAAAGTGTGGTCTTTGCAAACACAGACACATCCATCAACACACAGTGGCTGAGGAGGGACTACCTCCTGGCCTGAGATACTAATTGGGGAGGGAATGTCTCCAGTCTGTGTGTTAGTGTATGTGTAGGGAGGCATACCTATTGCCATGAAGTTAAAGAGCCATTAACTGTTCTTGTGGACAGTTAGAAAAATTAAATGGCTTCAAAGCCCTCTTTCTCTCAAAGAGGGCTGAGAGAAAAAGACAAAGAGAAAGAGAGAGAGAGAGAGTCCAACTTTGAAAAGGTTTTCTGTCCCCTGAAGGTTATTTTTGGTATATTTGAGGGCATTTTTTTGCGAATAATTGTGACACCAAGGCAAGCATGTGACATGCAGGCTGACATAGTAGCCATTCCAGGTGAGAATGATTCATTTCTGTTTTGGCCCAAGGCTGTGTTGTTGGGTGTTCTGTCCGTCTTGGAAACCGGCTGACAGGGCCCAAACCTGTGTATTGACGAGTGACAATACAAATGACAATAGGAAAGTTTCTCAGTCAAAACTTCTATTTAATTTGATAAGTTACTAGTATTACGTTACTGTTTTATAGCGTTGTGTTTCAGCTAACATATCATGCTCAGGGAAGCAGGTAGACAGCATACCTTGGGGTTTGAACCCAGAATAGTTTTGGATGGGAGTAGAAAACCCTGCCCACTATCCTACATGATGATGCTACTTGCTGTTTAGAGGTCATTATTTAAAAGCTTTCTGGCCGCCGTTAGTTTATTTTACAATGGTTTGAATAGAAGTGCATAAGTAATCCTTACTCTCTGCAAAAAACAAAACAATCACACACACAGGGACAGACAGGGACACAAACAGAAATTTAGTGGTACAGATTGAACTTGATGCCTGAGGATTTCTTTTGAGACGTCTTTCAAAGGCAGTGCCATTCAGAGCCATTGGTGCAGAAATAACAAATAATCCTAAAAATAGCACTCCTGCACTGTTGCTAGGAAACCGCTACCGTCACCTTTACGATGACACGGACAAATCAAACCAGATGCATAGATGTTTATTTATTCTGAGCGAATCATTCGATGTAAACAAGTGGATACATGCAGTCGTTTTTTTGTTGTGACTTTTCAACAATGTGCGTGGGATCGGTGCATCAAGAAGGCAGGAGAGGATGGTCACGTGATGAATAAGAAAAACGTTGTCTACTATAGATAGTCACTGGTGCTGGGCCATGTTTTGAAAAGAGAGAGGACATACCGGCCCCGACGTCGTGTCGAGGACAGGGCAACCACACAAATAATGTGGTGACTCGCTTGTCCGCCCCGTTTACAAAATAACCCAACATCTGTCTGCTGCTGATGGAACAGCAGCCTATACATAATATTACCATCTTCCCTTTCGTCTGCAGTCCTCTGAAAGGAACACATCATCCGAGAGAGCGCCATGCCACGGGATGACGAGATGACTGGCATGTTGGGTGACCGCGTGCAGTTTGACCCCGGGCGTTTGACTCTCTCCATGAAGCAACACGTTTATTCTTCATTTCTCTATCTAATTGAGATAGCGTGCTGTTATTTTGGTTTGCACTTAATTGGGTCACTTTGAGACTTTAGACACACTGCCTCGACGCCTGCAATGCCTTTAAAAGAGAACATTCATATGCATGGAATAATTGATCAAGGGGCCGGGTTCCTCTGAGAGGGACTGGTAAACACAAGCCTGGCCCGTGGACACGTCGTCTGGAGGTCAGATGCTGTCCTGGCCCAGTTGTTGAGCCGAATGTGTTCACCCATTTAGGCCAAAACAATCAGGCTACACAAGTAGCCTGTCTGGGAGGAAGTGGAAAATGTTATAGATAATTTACATACTGCTGACAATATAAAAGTGTTTGATGTTTGTATGTTTGTTGATGCCTTTTGTATCTAATCATCAAAACGTCATCTTCCTCTGTTCTTCCTCACATGCTAGGTTTCCTAGTTCCTCCTCCTTCATCCCCCCTTGTTCCCTTTCTTGCTCTCCTTCAGTCTTTATCTCCCCTTCCCGGGCCTCCATTTGTTGCTCCGGCGCTCAGTGAGACCCTCATTAATCAGGGATGCCAGCGCAGACGCACGCACATATTCATTCCCACACACAAGTGCCCTCTTCTCCGCACACACCCCCACCTACACGCACTCTCTACTACACACACTTTCTCTTCCCTGCATACTCATGCATACACTTTCTTACCCTGCACACACTCTCCCTTCCCCTGCACACACACTCTCCCTTTCTCACACACTTTGCTGCATACGCACGCACTCTTTTACCACACACACACACACACACACACACACACACACACACACACACACACACACACACACACACACACACACACACACACACACACACACACACACACACACACACACACACACACACACACACACACACACACACACACACTTACAGGGCCCAGCAGGGTTACCTGATCGAGTTCTGTTGTGTCAAATCAATGCCACTCGCATAATTCTCTAAATATAATACTGTTGGCAAGGGTTATTCCACCACATGGCTTGTTGGGTAAGAGACACTACCAAAGAAAGAAAAAAAAAGAAAATGGCAAAACTACAGGTATCTACAAAAAAATAAAAGCCAAATATTTACCGCCAACCTCAGAGAATTTCCTCTTTTGACAGTCATTCCGGAGAAAAACACCAAAAAAAGTGATTATTATCTGGTTCTTTTTTTTATCATGTTATCATTTGCCACTTGACAACCTAACTTAACATACAGTATAAAATATGAGAAGCAGAGGAGAGGGGGAGGCAAGTGCCAGCGGAGCAGATGGTGCTCTGACTCTGAGGTGCATCAACACCAACACAGAGTGATCTGTTTCACAGAGGGGGGGGAGGAGCGGATGGAGGGGGGGAGAGAGTGGAGGAGAGGGAGGGTGGAGCAGAGGAAGAGCAGTGGGGAGGGAGAAGGAGAGGGGAAGAAGGAGGAGGGAGGAGAGAGGGAGGGGGGATGGGAGGTGTGATAGACTGCTATTGCAAGGAAGTATTAGCATTAAAAACGATGCAGGTGAACGGATGGATATCTAATGGATGGATGCATAAAGTATATGAAAAAATGAATGAATGGATGGAGTAATGGATGGGTGTGTAACTAAAACAGCAGAAAAGTGTACATTCATTTAAAGACATGCATGGATATACCTGTCATTGCTCAGCAGGATGGAACCCTGCGACACACACACACACACACACACACACACACACACACACACACACACACACACACACACACACACACACACACACACACACACACACACACACACACACACACACACACACACACACACACACACACACACACACACACACGTTCCACCGCCGTTCCTTGGCCGGTTGAACCTCTTAAACGTGTTACAGCTTGGTGTACCCCACTACCACCCAGTACTTGTCAACACACAGGACAGCTGAGAGCGCGGTGGTCCATATATAGCCCTCAGGACTGCGGTGGCTCGCTGTGAGTCCCTACAGGGTCGCTACGGTCCACTAGGGAGCCCACGGAGCCCCTTCTGGGGGAAGCCGGGTGAAGGACAGGGAGGTGCTGTCTCATTGCATTATGAATGAGAACATGGCTTGTTTTCAGGAAATCTGGCCGCAGTTTGCGTGTAAAAAGCCTGCTATAGAATGCTAAGAGAAGGGTTTTTCTGGGGAAGAACAAGGTTGTGTAATTCGTTGAGCAGTTGCGGCTGATGGAAGTACACGACAAGCTGAGAATGATACCAGGGAGATGGTAGGGAGTGAACACACCAAATAAAGTACTTCTTACTGTAGCGAGAGACTCCACTCAGACTCCTTTAAAGCAGACGGGCTGCCTAAAAATTGTCTTGGAATCTCTTATTCTAGCTCAGTTAGTTTTTGACAAATAGGTGCACGTATGCGCACAGGCACACAGGGACGCAGGCGCGCACACACACACACACACACACACAAACACACACTCTGTGTATCTCCATTTAAAATCAATCTGTGGTTTCCTTCTTCGCTGTTAGATTGTTTTTATATGCATGACCAACTTTTCAATATATTTCCCACAATTCTTTTCACCATGCCTTTCCTCAGATTGTGCTTGCGTAGGTGTGTTTGTGTCTGTGTGCGTGTGTGTGTGCGTGTGTGTGGGAGAGAGAGAGAGAGAGATGAGAAATAAATTGAGGTGGAGACAGAGAGCGAGGAAGAGAGAGAGTCCTATGAAAGCAGAGGGTGATAAAGTGGGACTCCTTGGTAGCCCGTGCCTTTCAGCGTGTTATTTCTTCTGCTCCTACCTGATGGCTGAATCAATACAATTAGAAAGCAATGTCCCAAAATGGCAGTGCATGCGTACAACCCACAACTACACAGTAATACAGAGACACATGCCCACATACACAGATACAAACACACAAACAATCACACAACCATGCCGCACACACACACACACACACACTGACATATGCAAACACACATCCACACGCACACACACACGTAACCATACAGACCCACACAACCTGTCAAAGTATTTTAGAATGGACACCGACAGAATGGACACAGATGGATCGGTGCCTTAGGAAAGCTGTCTTTTCCTATTAGCACCCCCCCCCCGCTGTACATGGCATGGCCAATAGGACTTGTGTTTGGCAGACAGCTTAATGATTTTCACATTTGAAAATGATTTTCCAATAATCATGTGGTTTTTTGCATTAGTGTTTTGCATTAGATTAGATTCGGTAATTCATGGCTGACCCTTGGATACATAGAGATATTGAGATGTGTGTCTGTTTGTGCGTCTGTGTGTGCGTGCGTGCGCTAGAGAATGTGTGCACACCAGTCTGCTGCAGGTTTTACTGTCCTTAGCAGCAGGAAGCAGTCGTAAAAGGCAGCAAGTAAAAGGAAGAGCCACCTAAATGGTTCTGTAAACATGCAAGGAAATAAACAATAAACAGTCAATACGATGCAGTTATATACCACTTTTATGCATGCCTGCAACTCCAGCATCATTCCCAAGAAGGGAAGACACAAGCACTGCATTAATTATATACTGTTCTCACCCTGTTGGGCCCAGCTCACCTCCCTCCACTCCCCTTCTCTCCCCTACCTAACATTACCTCCCCCCCGTCTCTCCCCTTTCATATCATCTCCTCCCCTCTCATAACATTACCCCCCCCCCCCCCCCCGTTCTCTCCGCTCACCTAAAATACCCTCCCTTCTCTCCCCTAAACTAACATCACCTCCCCCCTCCCCTTTCATATAATCACCTCCCCTCCCCTCTCATAACATCCACTCCCCTCCCCTTCTCTCCCCTAAACTTCTATCCCCTCCCCTTCACCTAACATCCCCTCCCCCCCCCTTCTCTCCCCTAACATTGCCTCCCCTCTAATAACATCACCTCCCCTCCCCTTCCCTAAACTAACATAACCTCACCTAACATAGGCTCCCCTCCCCTTCTCACCATGGGTGCAAGGATGACTAAACTGCTGAACTCGGAAAAAACTGCTGAAAAACAGTAGAGCGGTGGCTCTACTGTTTTTCAATGTTCTCCCGATGTGAGGATGGGTTAGGGTGTGCGTCGATGTGTAAGCAAGCTGCTTCCACTCTCAATTCCCACCCATCGAAACACATGCATGGAAAACGGAATTGGTTCACCCTTCACCGTTTTATTCCCCAACAAACAGATAGGATACAATTGGTTATTTTGTTGTTTGTCTGGAAATTGGTGTCATGTGAATAGGTCATGTCTGGTGTGTGGGTACGTGTGCGTGGACAGTGTTGATGATAAAGGAGAAGGGTGTTGTACAGTGGGTTGCTGTAAGTGGATATGTGGATATGTATGTGTATGTCTGTGTATGTCTCACATGTGCTTTTGCTAGGAAGTTTGTCTGCATTCTGCAAGATTTCAAAGTGAGGGGAGTGGATATAAACAAGCAGTTGTTATCCTGCGCATCAGCGCTGCTGTATATTATAGAGGATCCACTCTGTGTAACATAATGGCATAATGCATCAAATCCACCAAGCCTATCTTCCATGCGTAAAAGTAATTTAGGGTGTTATTGTTGCAAACCTGGCATCACACAAAGTCTCTTCACGGAAAGCCTAACTGTATTCAGGAAGTGCAAATAGTGCTTCACTCATCACTTTACAAAGAGCACCGTGTCAACTATGCGGGAAAGGGAGTTTTTCCTCCATATATTGGTAGATAAATAAATAATCATACATTTATCTTCCTACTACTATCTTTTGCTGCAATGTTTTTCCATATGAGTGGAGGCTGAGTTCAAATCAGAGCCCAACAGACCATGGCCACTTCTACATCATCGCAGGTGCATCTAGACGCGGCGAAAGTCTGTTGGGCTCCCATAGGCTGACAATGTACAATGTACATTGTCAGCCTCAGTTCCAATGGGAGCCCCGCAGACCATAGCCGCTTCTACCCCATCGCAGGTGAATCCAGAACCTGATACATGTAAACCTGTGTCCACAAAAGGTCCGGAAATGCATTTCCGCTGCGTTGGGCAGAAGACGTTTCTTGCGTGACCGCATTATGTGTATTCATTAAATATCTTTGAAATACATAATGTGCCCCTCTCTGAGCTTGGACAAATGTATTCATGGTGATACAATGCAACGCGCCAGACCCACCGCACTCGTTATTTCCCCGGTAGGCAGCCCGTAACCAAAGTCTGTAAGTGATGCGTTGAACTTGAAATATGTTCCTAGACTTTCCCTGGCTGGAGCGCAATCTTACCTATCTAGGGGTTTAGGTGCGAGGTATTCACCGCAGGTCCACAGCCAGCTGTAGGCGAAGTGCTCACTCCATGACACGCCGCACCGGCAGGCCTCATCTCCAGTTGAACATCCCACGCTTTGAATCCCATCGTGTATTTATGACCAAAAGTTCTCTCATAACAGTGTCTTCCACAAATCTGCGCGTTCTCTGTTTTAATCCTATAAACTCAGAGTCTCACCTGCAGAACCTTCAGAGACTCTCTACCCAGAGTCTCACTTCCTGAGACTCACCTGCAGCCTCAGCTGTTGCTAATTACCGCTAACGAGCACCTCAACACCACCCACCTCTGTGTGATATCAGCACTGACCCTAACTATAAGCAGTCTAAAGCTAACCCTATACCTCACATCGTAACATGCAAATCAACAACTTTAGCTTGAAGCTGAGATTATCATTTCCTCTATTTTGGGATAAATATTCTGCATCCAGGTACATGTATTTTATTAGACCATGACAATGACCAAGTTAAGTTTCATACATGTCGCTGTGCATTTCCGCTAAACATTTTAAATTGTTTGACCGATGGGTGTTGCAGATGGGCAATAGGCTGAGGGCAACATGTCAACGCATACTTTACTGTGACCCTGTGACCTTCCACTCCCTGTCCTCTCTTTACACCTTCAGGCAATGCCTAGCTTATGTATCTGTGTGCAAATGTGTGTGTGTGTGTGTGTGTGTGTGTGTGTGTGTGTGTGTGTGTGTGTGTGTGTATGTGTGTGTGTGTGTGTGTGTGTGTGTGTGTGTGTGTGTGTGTGTGTGTGTGTGTGTGTGTGTGTACGATATTTTAGAAATAAACTATTGACCTTACTCTTGTTTTTATGTAACATACCGGACAACATACTAGTGTACTCGTCATTGCTAAAATTTCACATAATTCCGCATAATATAAATCAAGGTAAAAAAAAAATTTGGCCCGTGCGTAATTGTCAAGATGCACATTTCAATTAAAACTCACCTTTCTTCTTTTATACCAGTTGGACTACTACATTTTCATTACATTTACTTATTTCCCCGTCCTAATTCACGTTTAGGGATACATCCTGTTATTTATTTTAAACAAACTGGTGACGTGCGGGACGTTTGAAACAAGTGTTTCAATCGTCCCGACAGCGACTACTGGCACTTCTACCTTTTTTGCCCGCTTAAAAACTCTGACATTGCACACTTTAGGACATGTTTATGTACTAATTCATCTGTTTTATTGTCATATTAATAATGCCATGAAACAAAAAACACAACTGTTTATTATTATTATTTTAAGTCTTGCGTGCTGAACATAGTGACCAAATGTGACGTGAAAGACTCGCGTGGTTTTCGAGGAAATCGCTGTGTTTCAATCGTCCCGTGTTTCAATCGACCCGGCTCTCCCCTATACGTTCCGTTCACGTTCGCCCAAAATAAGAACGAGTTCATGAACTATCGTTCAATGAACGCGTTCAGGCACAACACTGGTAAGTAGCATAAAGGTGTTGAGTGAATTGATCCTTGTCTGTGAGCCAGAAACACTGGCCGTTTCAGATCGTCTGCCTTCATAACACAAGGAGCTCAGCAAAAGCGGAGGAATGTTAAAAGAGAGCACGAAAAGGACAAAACACAGAAGAAAAAAGGTTAACCCAGGTTAGGTAAGATTGAGGATAAACTGTTACAAAGATGTCTTTCCTGTCTTTCCATGGCAGCCTGAACACCGCGGTGAGAGAAGGATTAATCGCGGGTCTGAGCTTCTCTCTCCGGCTCTTCGTTCCCGCTGCATGCTCCTCCTAGCTCCCCACGTCCGTCTTTAATGCTTGTCTATAACTTTTTTACCCACACACACTCTTTCTCTGGTCTGAGCTCTCCTGATGTGCCCTCAAATGTCCCCTGGAAACACAGACAGCAAAATAATGTAATCTTTCTCTCTCTTGCCTCTCTACCTTCTGGCCTTTTCAGCTTCACATCCGGAATTCACTTAAAAATCTCCTTTCAACTCTTTCAAACCTTAGCCTCAACATTTTCCTCTTTCCTCATTTCTCAGACCCAGGATATGAATCATTCTAAGAAAAACGTATCTTCTGGGAACTACTGTCCCAGCATTGTCCATGCTGTGGTTATTAATAGCATAATAGCATGCTAATGTTCAATCACATCGTGGATGTGTGTATGCCACATTTATTGAGCATTACTAATCAGTGGCATGGAAATACCAGACTCCCTTCAGAGGTTGCCATGGCGTTGTCAAGCACCAACTTGGCTACTACTGCGATGGCTGATGAGATCTCCATGACCACGGCAGGCATAATAAACGATCACCATCCTCATAAGATTTGAAACACTCAATTACATTAAAACTATGATATAAGGTTTATTCACAAGGTATAGCTTAAAATGCTAATTTATGTAAATACAAATGTATGGGTTATTATAAAAACAATGAGTCATTTATTTCAGGAGAGTACAACATGTTGAGATGGAACTATTAAAATGCAATTAGACATTCAGTGAATAGAAGCAGTCTGACAGTGATGAGCAGGACTTGTTTTTGTCATCCATAAGAGAGCAGTGATACAGCATAATAATGATGAACCGTCAATTAAGTTGTCATTTCATTTAGTGTGGGACGCAGCTGAGAAAGTTTGTCATAATTCAACAGTTTATTGGTGGAGGTGTGAAGTGAACCGTCCTGTCAAGCAGTGATTCACATCGTCTTAATAGAATTGTCTCATTTGCCGCTAGTGGCCATGTGATGCGTGATTTGTGTGTTCAAATATGTTGAAATTTCGGGGATGAGTCTTTGTGTGTGTGTGTGTGTGTGTGTGTGTGTGTGTGTGTGTGTGTGTGTGTGTGTGTGTGTGTGTGTGTGTGTGTGTGTGTGTGTGTGTGTGTGTGTGTGTGTGTGTGTGTGTGTCTATGTGTGTGTGTGTGTGTGTGTGTGTGTGTGTGTGTATTTGTACGTGTGTGTGTGTGTGTGTGTGGATAGCAGTCTACTAGTCTATCAACAGCTAATGACAAACATGCTGTAAAATGACTGACACAGTGCAAATGCTATACATGTAGCTTGCACACACACACACACACACACACACACACACACACACACACACACACACACACACACACACACACACACACACACACACACACACACACACACATACATCTAGGGAGAACTCGTCGCTACTCCTTGTGCAGGGGCATGCAGGTAAACAGTATAGGAAAATAAAGGATTCATTACAACTATAAATGCTTTGAGAGTCAGTTGATGCTGGGAAATGACTGCAAATATAGGGTTTTATAGTCTTTACTTATTTACCAACTCCATTCAGGCATAGAAGGTCAGAAGAGCGTAAAGGATACTTTAACAAGAACTGTCCAGATGAAGCTGCTAAAACATAAGAGCTACGACTTAGAGGATAAATAACAGCAGACTATTGTCCACCCTCAAAGCCTGAAGCGTTGTGTGCACTTCACCGAAGAGAAACTGAGAGCTTTCTCTTTTATATCTTAGTACAGTGAAACATAGACAAACTCACACAAACACGTAAACACAAAAACAAAAGCACAAGGATATAGAAATAACACATCTATTTTCTCTCTTTCACGTACGCATACACAAAACACAAATACACACACAAGCACGCACGTACGTACACACACACACACTTACACACACAAACACACACACACACACACACACACACACGCTTATGATCTGGGCAGCTTGTCTTAACTTACTCATAAGTCTTCACACACCATTAAGTCACAAGAAATAAAACACAAGGCAATATGTTGTTTTCCAGAACATTCTTTAACAGGCCTTTGGGCAGACACCTTGAGTCTAATCCTGGGTATCCTTTTCCCTCTGGTTAGGAACATATGGTTCAATAGAAAGTGTCAGCATACGCAATATGTCTTTTAACACTATTTAGTTTGTAGTGAAGCAGATTCTTGTGTTTGGTTGAGGTAAAGCAAATCACATGCCATACACGTCCGTTCATCTGTTTGCAACTGATCACCTCAATAACTTGATTCAATCACTCTCGATCTCGATCGATCAACTAATGATTGATATTGATTGAGCATCAATCAATCAATATCAATTGAGCATCAATCAATAAATGTGTGTGTGCTTTATTGTCATGGAGTTATACAGGCAAGAGGCTGTGCATAGCGATTTGTTAAACAAACCGTTTTTATTTCCCATTCATGACTTGCCTGGTGATTAACCATCCTCATTACACATTAACTAAAGGAATAGAGAACACTGTGTTCTGACCTTTTGCATTATTATAATGCACAATAATAATAACCACAGTCTACATTGTGTGTTACACTGTTTTTAAATTGTGTATATGAATAATTTAAACCCTGTCAGACAATATTAACATTTATTCTATTTATTCTTTCGGCAGACTTTGTGTGCATGTTGCTGTTTATTAAGTTTATTAAGATAAGTTATTTTTGAGACAATATGAAAGAGATGCTTTGGTCTGCAAAACTTTAAAACCTCTCAAGATCCCCCCAAAATGGGGTGGATTGGACAAAATTTGATTGGTCAGGACAAAATGGGATCAAAGTAGGTTCATGTTCAGAAGCAGACAAAATCAACTACCATGTACTTGATTTGTACCTTTCATAAATGCTGTTTTTGTGACTTTTCGGACTCAAATTGATCGGTTGCCATGGTAACTAAACCAGACAGTTTTTGCCATTTTGATTCAGAACAAAATTAGAAGCAGAATTAGCAGAAATAGTACAGTCTCTGACCATGAATACAGTGTTTTCAGGACAGGGGACCTTGCTTTCATTTTACTCAACACAAAAAAAAAGGATGAAAGAACTGAATGATCTTAACTAGTATAACTTTGATAAGAGTACTCCTGCTACAGCTGGCTGGAATTGAAAAGTATGTAGGGTGAGCAAGCACCATTATAAACTCCCTTGGGGATCGGATAACAAACGTACATAGGAAATATAACATTTTCAGGCCAAACGTCATGATAACGTCGTAATAATCATCATACAAAAGCTGTGTTCGAAATCGTTCCCTATCATGGATGTAGTGCACTAAATAGGGTGCACGCCATTTTGTAGGGTGTTCGAATTCTCAGTGGTCCACTATATAGGGCACTATATAGTGGACTTAAAATAGGGTACATAGTATACTTTATTATGTCCATGGGTACATACGATGTTCCCTACATGTTACTCCGGTATACCACAATGCAATGCGGTTGTATTTTTCCAGGGGAGAAGAAGAAGCCGAATAACCGCGAAAACGAATACATTTAATGCGAGCCTCCGGCTTTCGTTTAGAAATGTCAACAATTTATTTGGGATTTAACATAGAATATTTAACATTAAAAATTAATTAAACAAGGAAATGTAACATTCAACATCAATACAACCTCCAGCTTTCGTCGTGAGTGCCCGGTTTGTTTACATGATGTGGGCGCATCTGTCTGCGTCAGCGTCACACAAATACCCGGCGCATTTACTGACGCAAATGACGTTTAGAAATGTTAAGCGTAGTGTCCGAATTCTCGTTCCCTATTCCCTATATAGTGCACTATATCATGTACACTATATAGGGAATAGGGAACGAGTGTATAGGGAACGATTTCGAACACAGCTAATGACTACAGTATCTTGCTATGTTATCCCTGTGTTCATAGATGGAACCTCTGTCTTCTGCATTAGGGTGCATTAGGATAGAAGATTTATCAACTGTAAAGAAATATTTGGAGCTAAGTTCTAAGATTGTTATGGTAAACAAAACGCGTTGTGGCGTCGTTATTTAGGCAATATGTGTACCGTTGGGTGTGTTTTGAATTAGGCTGTAAGCAGGGATGGACTGGCCCAAAAATTTGGCCCGGGACTTTGGGATGGAGAGGCCTTTTATGAGACCGCAGGAATAGCGCACGTAGAATTTTGCCCCGGTGTAAAATAATAAAAATGAGTCCTTATCCGTGGATATGTGCATTGCAACTGCATGTCAATGTTGGGATGTGCATGTGTTTAGAATATTGTGAAGATCACTGGGAAATATTTTATAAGCAATCTTGTCCATGTACAAAATATTAGAAATTGCATGTGCCTAGAAAGGTAAATCAAGGCTGAAAATGATCTAAATAGTGCAAGATACAATTATTTTAGAGGAAAAAAATTGTCATTGACACATACACAGGGTTTGGGAGATGGGGGCGGGCCGGGGTTTGTTGTCCGTTGCTGTGGTTACCGGTGTTGAAGTGTTCCAATGGTTTATTAGCGGTGGTATCTAATAAATCGCTCTCTAATCAATACTTCATTCACTGCCTCTTCCGTGGGCATTACAATATTATGAATAGTTCTCGACGTCTCTGGTAGGGCCTACTTCCATAATTAGTTTAAGTCATTATTATATTGCCAAACATGCTCGCTAGTGCACCTGTCATAGCTATGCTGCTGTGTCCTGTTCCCGCCTCACCATTGGTCTCGCTGACAGGGGCGTCGCCGTCAACCTTGGCTTTTCCACGGAAATGGTCGGTTAATTTAGCACATTTGGCTGCGTCTTGCTCTAACATTTTTTTCCTTTTCAACCTCAACTTCTGAGTGCCACCCAATTATTTTTCCTCTCCAACCCCTTTTTGACATTTTCGTATTTCGGTGTAACTTCAGTGAGATCAACGAGAAGTAAGTGACCCGGCCGTGTGTCAGGCTGAGCCAATCAGAAATGACAGACCGCGGAGCAGTCCAAGTTGGGAGGGGCCGTTCGGCCGCTCGCTTTGGCCGCTCGCTTTGCCCCCATACACTGTGGGGGTGCTCCCCCCTCTAAATTGACAGTAATACATCGGCCCAGTTTCACCGTCAGGCAAGAGCTCCGTTTCGCACTGTAAGCAAATATCCGGCCGCAGGCCGTCCCAAATCACGGCTTACTTAACTTTTTCATATTTTTTTTACATCTTTTACAACAAAAAATATAATATAAATATGTAATAAAAAAAAAAATAATAATAATAATAATAAAAAAAATCGACAAGAATTACGGCCGGCCGGCTCGGCCTGAAATCGACCGGCCGTTCGGGAAATCTCCCGAACCTCCCGATGGCCAGTCCGCCCCTGGCTGTAAGCATTCATAAACAAACAGGATTACCATCAGTAGGACTACTAGCCGCTGTGCGGTTGCCTTGCCGACCGTCACAGATAGATGTTATTTTAGAGGTTAATCCAGTTTGATTCAATGAAACCGCAGACAGGCTGTCACCCCTTTATATGACATTCATCTCTAAAAGAGATAAAGATTGTTGATCTCCGGCAGTTTATGAGCTGTGTGCTGAAAATAACACAATAGTTGAAGAGTCTAGACTTACATTTATATGATTCATACTTCTTTGTATCCTCTCTGTCATACTGCAAAGTGAATTGATGTACAACATTCACCACACTCTCATCTTCTAAGGTTTGCTTTGTTTGCCCGACTTCAGCAAGGATTCACGTTATAACTTGATTTCAGCTCAATTATTCAAGCCTGATAATACAGCCTTTCATTGACAAATGATTCTTCTTACATTTCTTTTTTGTTTCACTCATATTTTCTATGATGTAAAATTCTGTTAATCCCTCTGTCGTCCCTCTGTCTTTATCCCTTTTGTCGTAAATAGCATTTAGCCTCTGTAACAGTCCGAAAGATTTGTTATATTACGCTATATTATACTATTACATAATATTAAAATATATTTATCCAGCTTAAGTGTTCATTATGAAAGGACCTTTCAGAAAACTGTAGCTCACCACTAGGTCTGATCTATAAACAGTACAATCATGGGTGGCTATACTGTAGCTATGGTGGGTCTTAAATGTACTGAGCTAGTACTACGGTCATCTTTAATAAATAATATGATCTATATGTCAGGAAGGTACTTCCAAAGCCTATTCTCTGTGGATGTTAAGATGTTAATATAGCATAAGCTATTAATGCATCTATCAAGGTAGATTGAAGCCCCTTGTTCCTGGAATATGGAGCAGAGCACAGCATGCAGTCGAATACTAAAAAGAGACACAGAATATTTTGTGTGTGAGAGTGTGTGAGTGTGCATGTGTGTGTGAGAGGGTGTGTCAGGGAGTGTTTGCATGAGTGAGTGCGTATGTGAGTTTTTTAATGTGTGTATGTGTACGGGTGTGTGAGAGCTGGCAACATAGACTGGTCAAAGTATGGACGTAGCGTCCCTGACATCACTCATTGATTTACACATGAACCTTATAAAGGTTGATTTGCAAGCAGCGGAAATAATCCATATTTGGCACATTGAGGTCGGGGCATGAATGGCCACCTCATTCAAGTTAATCAGTAAAAAACTCATTCATCTTTAATCCTTCATAACTTTTCAAGGAAATATAACTTTCTACCCGGAACTCACAAATTACAAAACATGAATATGAACTAGCCATTGAGATCCGAACCGAACAAAGACAAAATGGATTGGCTTTGTGTCAAGTGTGTGAAATCCTTATTTCTTCCCGGGGACTTCAAATAGTGGCAGGTCAATCCGCCGTCAACTGCTGCGAACCACCTGCATGTAGTTAGAAGAACTACATGCTAGCCTCACAAACAGACGGTCAAGGCAGCGGCTCGGCTGGAGCGTGGGTGTTCATGACATCCGTGGGCAGGGTGATCTACTTCAAGGAGCCTGGTGAGGAGGCCTGGGGATCCGACGCCTCACTGAAGCTCAGCACAGAAGGGGGAGCCTGCTGCACCACCACTGGCACTGATGGAAGAGGACATTGAAAGCTGCCACATCCCCTGTGCTGAATATGCAAGGGTTGGACTTGAAGGGTAAATAAGAGAGAGCAAGAGGGCGAGGCGAGGAGGGACAGAGTAATAGAAGTCTCGGCCCCTCCTAAACATTTCAGTTTAGTAGAGATGAAAAATGAAAAAGGATTTTTGCAGACGGATCACTTGTTAATCCAGCAGCACAATTTTCAGCAGTTTTGGTATTTTTCATTTTTGCGAAAATACAGGATGTATTTATTAAAAGTCTATTTCAACTCCAAAGTTCTGTATTATATTCTAGAACTACATCCCTCAGCCACCTCATCCTTGCCATCCTGTTCCCAATTTGTCACAAGTCACATTATAGTTTCAGCGCTGTAGAAGATTGCAGAGTGAAAGTCATTAAGAAGTTGGTATGAGTGAGTGAGTGCATGATGGGATAGAACGAGTGTGAAGTGAGTGAGTGAATGAATGAGGAAAAGTAATTTTACGTGACTGATTGACTGATTCCGGGTTGTATTAAAACAAAAAAAAAAGTGTTTTTTCAAAGCAGATTATTTCAAGAATCATAAATTATTTAGAATAACTGAAGTGACGGCAGTATTATGTCCTGATTGAGGATATCCCCTGCGGTCATCTTCCCTTAATAATCTCCATCAAATTTAATCATCTGAATATCCACGTAGCAATGATGTGTGGCACACACATTTATTACCGTACGCGGGACACATACACACGCACGCACGCACACACACACACACACACACACACACACACACAAACACACACACACACACACACACACACACACACACACACACACACACACACACACACACACACACACACACACACACAAACGGCAGCACTACCAAACCAAACATAGCACTTTCAAAGGGTCGCAGAATTTCCCAGAACATTTCCAGCATATTTAAAAAATGCAAAGTTTGCCCGGATCAAATCAGAAAAAACAACAATAGTGTGATGTAGAAAGCCTAGCTTGTGTGGATTTTTTTCAGTTTGAATACTCACATTTGATAATACATATATTTCCAATGGTCTCTGTATGTGAGAATAGGGATAATTCAACCCCTGGGAGGGGCGGAAATGCTGGCGTAATAACAGCAGCAGGAGGTAAGACAGCAAAAATAGAGATGAGAGCCAAAAAAGTGCCAAAATAAAGATAAACAGAATATCAAATGCTGAAGTTACTATTGTGGCCAAATGATCAACCCCATACGGTGTAGGGGGGGATGACAACTCGAGAAGAATAATTCATGTTCCCGGAGTCACTACTGTCTTCTCCCCTCCGCCAACCCCCCCCCACACACACACACACACACACACACACACACACACACACACACACACACACACACCCCCACCCCCCCACATCAGGAACCCAGGCACAGGGGTTAATTAGGAGCAGGTGTGGCTAAACAAGCAGCTGGGCCACCACTGGCTCAACAAACCAACCCATCCCGACTGACAGACTCTGACATCAACATCTTGGCAGCAGAAGGCTTAATACACCTTGTTGTTTCGGTGGCAGTGATTCAAAATGAAACCATCCTAATTAGGGTCTTAATGTGCCTTCATTTTGCCACCAGGTGGGAGGCTGATGAGTCATTTTGAGCAATCTAAATGTATCGATAGATATAATCCTCTGGTGACATCACAAGTGGGACTGTCCACCCAGATGTGCTACAGTCCACCAGGAGTGGCTCCGGGAAATGGATCATCTAGTAACCAGACTCTGGGCGGACCCTCCCATACGAGATTTCACCAGTGATTTGGAAATATATCGTCATGATTAATGAGCCTCGCTCCTGGTGCTAAAATAGATATTTCATTGCACCCTCCCTATGCCCCTGTTAGGACTAACAAGGCATTCTATTAGCCAATTACAACCCAGAAGTGACAGAAGCATCTCCACGGCCAACTCTTTCCAGCGCCTTACCTGCTATAAAAAGTGCCATCACCGGCGTCGGAAAGGGTGAGTGTTTACTGTGACACGCGCGCAGTGATAGGCTATAGGAGGAGGAGGCTGGAAACAAACAAGCGGTCGCAGAGTCAAAAGGCCACGTCCCGGCCCACGTCATCAACGTGTGCCAGGGAACACCTGGCCCAGGGTAAACAAGGCCTGCTCCCTGACCCGCCATTAGAACTGCCAACGCTGGGTTCCAGCTGGTTGGAGTAGATCTCACATCATTAAAGGTCTCCAATGACGCTAGGCCCCCCCATGGACCCAGAAATAGAGACATGAGAAGGAGTGCTTCGGGTGGATTCTCTTCTCTCTGGTTCTCTGTAACACATTGTTAGAAAACGTTGTTGGCTAGTAGTGTAGGGCTTTACTTGTATGAGGTTCCGCCATGATATCCTTTCAGAAACAGTGTGTGTTTTGTGCCTAAGGTGAGTTCTAACAATCTGTGTGTGATGGTCGCTGATCATATCAAGCCGTTCAAGCGAGGTATGTGTTTAATGATGGTCAAAGAAAACATCATATATATCATAAATATATCATAAAATTAAAGAGGTAAGAGTGGATACGAGAGAGAGAACACAAGAGAGATAATTAATGTGAGAGCATAAGTGGCGAACAGAGGGAGAGATATATCAATCTTTTGAGTGTACCCTGTGGTCCGAGGTACCTTTCCCGTTTCTGACTTCCAAATGCCGAGCCTTCTGGGTACTAATCAATCACTCACACTCTGACAAGCTGGTGGAACTGAGTGCTTTGTGTGTGTGTGTGTGTGTGTGTGTGGGTGTGTGTGTGTGTGTGTGTGTGTGTGTGTGTGTGTGTGTGTGTGTGTGTGTGTGTGTGTGTGTGTGTGTGTGTGTGTGTGTATGTGTGTGTGTGTGTGTGTGTGTGTAGGTGTGTGTGTGTGTGTGTGTGTGTGTGTGTGTGTGTGTGTGTGTGTGTGTGTGTGTGTGTGCATGTGTGTGTGTGTGTGTGTGTTTGTGTGTGTGTGTGTGTGTGTGTGTGTGTGTGTGTGTGTGTGTGTGTGTGTGTGTGTGTGTGTGTGTGTGTGTGTGTGTGTGTGTTAATGTGAGGTGAATGGACACAATAGCCATGCTATTTATTTTATTCAGAAAATATGAAACGTAGGAACATTTAGATGGAAACAAGGTAAATGGAAGCATATTTTGAAGAAGGACAATATCTAAAACTTGTTTCACTTGATATCAATTGAAAATTGTTTTCGATTTGAGAGACATTTATAGACCTGTCAAATCCACATTTCATGAAATGCTTATTTCTTGAGTTGTTATTTTCTGGTGGTTATGTATCCATGCCTTGTTGGAGCCCCAACTGTGAATATGAAGTATGATTAAATTCATCCATAATTGGTTGCATCTATCTGAGCTCAACTTAATAAATATATATATTTCAAGATAAAAAATAATAATCAAGACACATAAAACCGAATGCACACGTATCAATTAAACCAATAAATAATAAACCAAAAGTGTCCTATAATCTAAGCAGATCTATTAACTAGCAGTTTCATGTTTGACAGATTGTAATTATTTTAGAGTTCAATAAAATTGACTGAACAAGATCAGTTCCGCCAAGTTTAAGTCATTGTGTAGAGTACTCCAACTAGGCAGGACAATTAGGTAAAAAGCTTTTTTACAAACAAGCTTTCGTACAAAAATTCAGTTAGTCTTTTGAACGACCACAATGCATTCCATAGCTACGGTTTAATACATGTCTTTGTGAAAGGTTCTCAAAGCAAAGAGCAAAAACTGTTTGTGACTTGGTGTGAGTGTGTGAAGCATCTATTGCTACCGTCATCCTTATTACACACATTCAAATTTTACCTTGTGAAGTTACCTACAGGGTTTTCCAAGGCATGTGAGCAAATAAAACCTTTTCAACAGGATTAAGGACTATAACCTATACTTTTTTTTTGTTTACAGCTAGATACTGCTGGATGGTATAGATATCCCCTGGAGACATCTTAGCCATCATTTAGAAGAAGATCTTACCTCACCAACCCACGCACCGACCGTAAATCACCTAGGATCTCTATTGAATTAGCCCTGCGGCCAGATCAAATCTAGCATAATTGGTTAAATGCATTATGTTGATTAATTGCTTCCACTGGCGATAATAAAGTAGGACAGAGCAGAGAGACAGCTAATCTTTGTCTAGCTGTTTTTAAGTCTTTCTTTCAGGGAAGTCTTTACAAACGACCTGACAAACACACTTCCTGGGTCTTTTTCCTCTGATATTTCTTCAAGATGATTTAAGGTAATCTCTCTGCCAAACTATTCCCACTCCAACCCAACTACTCCCTGCCTCTCTCTCCCTCTCCCTCTCCCTCTCCCTCTCCCTCTCCCTCTCCCTCTCCCTCTCTCTCCCCATCTCCCTCTCGCTCCCTCTCTCTCCCTCATTATCTACCTCAATATCTTAAACACAAAAAGCTTTTAGCGATGAAGAATGCCGCACGGCAGCACAAAAATGTCCGCTGTAATGAACAAAGTCACATTCTCCTTCTCCCCTAATCACAGCCACTCCATCAACGCGTGCCGGGCGTATTTACCGCGCTGCCATTGTGGGCCGCATAATGCGATAATTACACAGCACTTCTCAGCACACTGAGAAAAAGCACCACCAAAATCAGTCAAGCGCCGCTCATTGAATTTGCGCCACAGAGGAGGAAAAACAATTCAAGATTTCAAAGACCTCTCAGCAAAAACACTCATCATAACAACAAAAGACATGACCAACAAACCGGAGCGGTTATATACCATTTGGTGTTTTGTTGAATTAACATGGTTTGCAATTAGATTGATATAGTATAATATGTAAAAAAAATCTGTTAAAATATCTGAAAATAACTACACTTATATTATAAATTTGGTTGAGTTGTGTACTTCGATTATCCTAAATGTTTCCAACTATTCTAAAAACCAAGAGAAAATCCATAAATTTATTCAAGGTTACATTATGTTTTATTCAGTCGCCTATCAATGGCTCGTTCTAGCTTACAGCGATGTGCAATTTTAGCCATTTTTACAATTTAAATCTGTACAATATCTAGAGAATCAGGTCAGGACCTGGTCTGGAGAAGTCCCTTTACACATGTAGCACACAACAGGAGATTATTCGTGACCGACTATTTCTCACATACTGGAAACATGGGGAAGAAATGTGAAACGTCCTCCGAACTCGCTGTGAATTCTTCATCTTCTTCGCATATACCGCCATCTACTAGGGATGGAAAAAGTTAACAGAATATTCATCTAAACAAAATATTGGTTGGTATTGAAGCAAATATGGGCGAATACTCAAAGACTCGTTTTGTAGGCACGTAATTTTGCCAGCGGTAGTTCCCACTGGTTAACACAGCGAAAGTCTGATTTAATCAGTATTCTACACAGTCTATGCTGCTTTACATTCCACTTGAACTTTTGATGTCAGGAGGCTCATGGTGGGCAGTCATTGCGGTAAACCCTGTTGAACGTGTGGGGAGGTCGGCCTACCCGGGCCAGCTGCTCCGGACAAGGACCTGCCCAAATCACGCATCGGACATTGCACCGACTTTGTACTTGGTAAAAGAAGAATTGTCTAACATCCAGTCTAACCGATTCAGACCTTTGCATTCTCACATACAGCTCCTAATGTCTAGTTCAGGGTTGTGCATTGCTTGTTTGAAAGGGGCTTCTGACAAGTGGTTCATGTCAGTGCCCAAGCTATTGTCTACGGTGAAAGTATAACGTTACAACAACTTTCAGAAAGCTCATGAAGTAATTCATGAGAGTGGGGCCACCCCAGGATTAGAATCGCCATGTAGCGTTATATACAGATATGGGCAGATGACTCACACAAGAGAGAGATAAAGTCTCTCGGCCAAGTTTCAAAATAACTGAGAGCTGTGTAAAAGTTCTGACATCATCTCTTCCACTAAGCACAAGGTCTTAGCGAGAGTTTAGATGAGATGAAAAGAGTTAGAACCGAGAAAACATAATGTGTTTTTGGAAGTACATTCTGTGACACCGAATTTCTGCAGTCTGTAGTCATAAACGAATCCCAAAATATAATATTATATATATATATATATATATATATGTTACTCAACTAATGTATATATATATATACATATATATTTATTGAAAATCATAAAAAGGGTCAACAATGCAACATAGTAGTTATAGTGCAATAGTTTTCTCTCTCCCTCTGCCTTTCTTTAGGTGGTTGGGAGAATCACAACCCAACCGTAAGCATGTTTGTGTTTCTGCCTACATCTGAGTGATGAAATATGAGTGGTCCATACGCTGTCAATATGGCGCCTAGTTTAGAAAATAAACAAGTGGCCCCTAAATGTCAATGGTGGCAGTCAAAAGGCGGTGGTTTATTCCCACTAGGCGATTTGCTCAAAGTTCTTGTCCTTTACAGCGAAGAGTTCTCTCAGACAGATGTCGCCTGTCTGTCTGGCTGCATTGGCACACACATCCTGTTGAATCCCAATCGGAAGTCTGTTAATCTGTTTTCTCTTTATGATTTTTAATATTTGCTTAGCTTTTTTCGTCATTTCGTTTCATTGGCGGATTTAGTTAAATACTAGATCAATACTCAATTCAGAGCTAACATTAACGGCAAATTGAGGCTCCTCATATAGTGTCTTCTGAATGATGCTATTTTACTGTTATTATGGTCAGACTTACACAAGAAAAAATTGTTGCCAAGACAGCTCTTGTTTTGTGTGTAGGTGCAGCTGTTTTTTTTTTTCGTAAAAAATACATTCACACATAGCCCAGTCGTCTCATGCTCAAGGCCATTTGGCTGACCGACTACAAAAATAGTCGAGACTCAGATCCCATCTTCAACCTGAGACCTCACATTGAACTGTGGCGTGTGCACCCATCAGACCAGGGTTCCTATGGCTGTGAGCTGCTAAGACAACGCTTGCATGGAAATGTGAAGCGCAACTGCATCGCAACAATCCAAACCCCGGTCAGCAAACGCGGTTAAGAATGCAAGCTGTTGTAACAATGACAAAAAGTAGGAATGTGCACATGTTGGTGTGTTATGATGATGACATGATGACAGATGGATGATGATATTAAGAAGGGTGGGATAGCCAGCCCACCTGTTTAGTGTTTACACAACCTGAAGCTTGGTTGCAATAGAAAGAAGCGTGTAATAATGCAAGCATGAATGCTGATGTCACACTTAATTACGACGGGACATTTTTCTCCAATCAGGCAACTGATGAAACTTGAACACTTCGTTTGTACGAGTCAGCAAACTAAACGAATCAAAGTTGGGCGGCTCGGAGGACATAAAAGAAACATATCTTCCGCATCTCTCCACAGTGCAACAATGAAATCCAACTGCTCTTCTGCTGGCTTGGTTCCCTAACTAATCTCTTGTCTGTCATCAGCTAGAATAGAGTCAGCAAGAGGCAGAGAAGAAAGAAAACGAGGCACTAATTAAAGTATTCTTCGATTTACTCGATTAAAGTCGTTTCATCATTTTTCTCTCATGTGTCGACCACTAACGAATCCATGATGTTAAGTTTGACATTAATAAAAATGCAATTGTTTGGATTGTTTGTATTGATGTCAATGCTAGTTCCCGGCAAAGTCATTCTATGCTGGATGGAGAGAGCGAGAGAGAAGAAGATCACGGGAGAGATGAAGATTGTTATTGTCAGAGCAATCTAAATGCCAGAGCAATTTAAATTCTTGTCAGTGGAGTCACCTTGGATAACATCACCATTTTTTTAGCACACAAAGTGCATGCACAAAGGGCACACATCACAGACAATAGTAACACAACACCAAACAGAAACGGTTTGAATGCTGTACGTTTTCTATTGACACAGTGGCACCTTTCAATTCACAAAGTGCTTCAATGTTGTCCTTGAACATTTGGCTTGGAGAACAATGAACCTTGGCTGTGGGTTAAGCCAACCTGGAGTCTCAGCGTCTCCCTGTCTTCCTGTTTCGTCAGGAGAAATCAACTATTGCCTTAATCTGAGAGTTGACTAATATGTTAGACTTCCAGCCAAATGCTATTGGATTCTGTTCCCAATGTCCACAAAATTAGCTAGTAGGATGCCTGATTCCTACCGGCAACTTAATGCCCAGTATTGAGTACTTTGCATGTTGCTTTTGGATAAAATCTATCTGCTAAGTTATTCAATAGAAAACGTCTGCTTTTCTTCACTAATTAACCAACTAATTAATGACCAATTTATTTGTTTTCATTCTCCTTTTCTATCACCCAAACCTCTCTGCTTCTGCCTCCAAACGGGTTAATACAGATGGATTCAGGCACACCAACAAAACAGTTTTCTTTCTGTCGTCTTTCGAAAGTTCATAACACTATTCTTGGTTTTGTTTAGTTCGATTTTTTCCAAATATCACACACACACACACACACAAACACACACACACTCAAAAATACACACACACTAACACAGAGACACACACACACACACCAAACTCGTTTTTAGCGGTGAAAACCAGGACGAAAGTGTAAAACATCCCATTTCCATCTTCAATCAGTTATACTAAAGTACATTTATGATATTTGAAGTGCTGTGTCTATTGTACAACGCAGTTAAGTGATTATTCTTCATTATTTATTACACTCTGGAGCCATGACTGCAATCTGTTTCAGTCAAGGGGAAAGCTGGGTTAATGGCATAAGGAGAACCGTATTATCGAAGGAAATCAGACCTCTGAGTCTGAACTCTGGTGATTAAGCACATTAAGAGTTAGAGAAATTAAGGAAGAATGAAAGCAAGAAAAAGAGAAATAAACAGACATTGAGATGGAGGAACACTTTCAAAATCGATACCCAAACAAAGCTTTACACGCATAATGAGCTTTGTTAAGAATCGCGTGTATGTTCATCGGGATTCATTATTCACTCAATTTAAACATCGAACAAGACAAGGAAACGAGCCCTCAAATGAATCAAAGCAGTTGTCTATTCTCCTTGGTTGAACACAGCACATGAATCAAAGACCTAGACCATATCACTGCTTTAGTCTGGTCACAACAACGCCCTGATATGGGCCGACACAGCCATCAAGCGAGGAGCAACTGAGGAAAAAAGCCAAGATTAAATGAGAAAGGAAAGTAGAGTCCCTAAAAGTCAGAGAAAGAAGAGAGGGAGAGTGAGAGAGAGAGATAAAATATAAGTATGAAATTCAAATAGCTAAATTGAACTGTTGAAAGACTGATGAAGATCAAGGGAGGGGGAGGGGGGGAGTGAGTGACGAAGGGGCCTTTGTTGGGGAAAATCAACTGCTTTTATAATGCTTGCTGATTACATTTCCTAAATGTCAAGTCCATTTCCATTTAAAGTGCCTCACTGCCTAAGCGGGCATGGAGAATGAGACACGCCCAGGCCTCACAAACACATACACACACACACACACACACACACACACACACACACACACACACACACACACACACACACACACACACACACACACACACACATACAGACGAGAATCAAAGGCATTCAAATAGTCTACAGATTCCCAGCTACTCACGACAGACTCCCATATAAACAAATGTCTTAAACACAAATGAAGGCCTGCCTCAATCATCTCCTATATGCTCCTCTTGACTACATGTAAGGATAGTAGGCTACACGCCACGCCACTAGGCTACACGGCGCGTTCCCGGCCTAGCAGGGGGGGGGGGGGGGTCAAATTAAGAGATACTTCCAGCAAGTTTAAGTAAAAGGCTCATTACATAATGCAGGCCAACAGGCACATGTTATGGATACACAACACTGGTAATATGTGAATCATAAGAGTAGAGTGTGTTATCACTTTCAACATCACATGTTACTCGCTCTCCCCATGATATAAAAATGATCTCCGATCATTAATCAAGCCAGGAAAATTAATCAAGCAGAATTCATTGGAATAGCCGTCTTCAAGGTAGCTGCATGAGAAGAGCGTAGTCTGGGAGATTGTACAGCACTACCATGTCCTTTGATTTGAGTGTACCCATCATCTTACTGACTGCATCTATATAAAGCCTGACTGTCTATATTGCTCTTGTCAGCAGCAGCAGCTCTGAAACTGATTAATTAACATCCACCACCACACTTCGCTTTCAATTACAAAGCAGCCGCTAATCCGGCTACCCTATGACGTGTTTGCTGTTCCAACGCGTTTGTGTGTGTGTTTGTGTGTGTGTGTGTGTGTATGTGTGTGTGTATGTGTGTGTGTGTATACGCAAGGGATATATAAAGCTTTATTTATACTTATGCTTATGTATATAATTGTAACTAACACTTAAGTGGAACTCAACCTTAACCTCTAAGCTTACATTCTTACTGTGAACGACTCATGGTCATCCTTCAGTTCTCACATCTTGAAGTTCACCATAGAGTGAACTTTGATCAGAAATGACACAACGCTCCATCCATAGAACTATATGATGTAACCATGTAACCATATAACCATGTATACCAGTTAGCACATCGACTGCTTAAATGCTTTATAACACATGGCTTCGGGCTATATCAGTAGTATTTCCTTGCTAGATCGGATTTCAAAGTAGACTTGATTTTCATGCAGAGCAAGAGACATGTTCCCCTTGATTCATACGTCACACAGTCCACTTTAATCTAGTAATCCAACAATACGCTTTTCCTATTCATAATTTAGATCTCAGAGTTTATTCTTTGGAGATCAAAGCCCTTACGCTGCAAATATTTGGTAACATGAAGGATTAGGTGGTTGCCATGACCGTGTGTGTGTGTGTGTGTGTGTGTGTGTGTGTGTGTGTGTGTGTGTGTGTGTGTGTGTGTGTGTGTGTGTGTGTGTGTGTGTGTGTGGTTTTATGTTTGTGTGTGTGTGGGTCCAACATGTGCCTGTAATCTCACATCAACTGTAGCTATATATATATATATATATAGCAAAGCCACACAATTAGCATTTATCGACAACCACTTTTTATGAGTGCAGAGGATATGGAAAACCAGATTTGACCTCTGGTACTGCAGTGACACACACCACAAACAGTGGAAAGGTAATGACCAGTAAACCAGTGGCACGTCCATGTTTTCCCTCAACTAAGGCTGCTTACAAAATGTTTTTTATGATTTTTTGTGAGGCCTTTACACTGGTGCTGCCAATATACAGCTTAGTTTTTTTTGTTTTTTTTCGTAGTTCTTATCAGACGCAGCTAATGTACGATGCGGTTTATATCCGCGTAATTCCCGCATTCCTGTGCAGAAGGGAGGATAGGTAAGCCCACCAAAAGACTGATAAATATAGGAATTATTTCCCCTATTGTTATGCGTCTAGTAAATATATCCCCATAATAACGTACTTATTCCAAGAAGCACATTTCCTACAAACTCCCTCGGTTTGTAGGAAATGTGCTTCTTGGAATGGGTACGTTATTATGGGGATCCCTCGGGTTCTCTCGTGGTCCTCTCTTGCAAATCTCTGATACTGGCTGGTCTGCATTTTATTATTGCCCAGTTTTTCCTTCTCACAACCACTGCCACCTCCTTCAATTTGCCACCTCTTGTTTTTAATTATCAAATGATCTCGAGGGAGATGTAACGGTTAGCAAAAGTTAATTAGCTTAAATGATTGCTCGAGACGGAGTCCTTTGTTAAAATAGGCGGTAAAAATGTCATATTTGACGGCTGGCGAACACGCAAAGAGCGCCGGACTGGACCTCAGGCAGAGGAAGAGATCAAGGGGGTGCAGTATGTCTGGGCTACACGTTTGCTATCTGAAAGTGAAGGTGCTTTGCGTTTTATCTGAGATGAATAGGGGCGCAGGAAAAAAGAGAAGGAAGGAACATCTCGGCATCGATCACTTTTATGCCCCGACTCTGTTTGCATATTCCAGGCCTTTAAACAACATGAATGATGTGCCGTGTAATGCAGCATAATCGAGATTTATACACTTAGGGTGGAGGGGGTATTCTCCTAAACTCTGCCTCGTAAGGGCTTGTTGTGTACGAGCCCGTTAATGGATGAGGTCGTGCTAGTGTAAGTATGTGCGCGTTTGTGTGTTAGTGTGTGTGTGTGGCCTTGTTAATGTGTGTGTGTGTGCGTGCTGGTGTATGCTGCTGTGTGTTTTGAACGGTTCATGTGTTTATGTGCTAGTGTGTGTGGCTGTGTGTGTTTGTGTGTGTGTGCTTGTTACGGTATGTGGCTGTGTGTTTGTGTATGCCTATGTGTGTGTGTGTGTGTCGATGTGTGTGCGTGCATCAGTGCGTTTGTGTGTGTGTGTGTGTGTGCGTGTGTGTGTGTGTGTGTGTGTGTCGATGTGTGTGCGTGCATCAGTGCGTTTGTGTGTGTGTGTGTGTGTGTGTGTGTGTGTGTGTGTGTGTACTGTGATTTATTTGGTTTAATTAGATCAGTGATGTAAAACAGCTCGCGGGAAAGAGAAGGTAAAGACAAGTGCCAAGGGAGGTATAAATAACACCGCCCACCCCTCCTCTCCCCTCCTCTCCCCTCCCTTCATCTCTCCTTCTGCCTCTCCTTCTCCTCCCTCATTCGGTCCACTCTATCCTTCCTGTCGTTTCTTCTCGGCCTCTCCTTCTCCTCCCTCATTCGGTCCACTCTATCCTTCCTGTCGTTTCTTCTCTATCGGGTCAGCTCCAGGTTGCCGTTCGAAACTCAACTGATTTCCCTCACTTTTGTTGTAGTTAGTGCATCACTGTTGCCAGCCTGTTTCTATAGGTCTTGTTCATCGCAATCTTTCACCGATGGTGATGTTTGAATGGATGTTTTGAAGATCCTCTGAAACTGCCAGCGCGTTTCTCATCTGAGAGGTGGGAAAACAAAGTTTTCACTCGCCAAGGTTACTCTATATTTACGTTGTTTGTGATTGTACAGTGCTGCTGCTCTCAGGAGTCCCCTCATTATGGCAGAGTATTGCCGACAAATATCCCATGATGCATTCTGATGTACAAGCCCTATACAAGTCTTTTGTGTCTACTCTATAGAATGAACTCTAAGAGACACCCCGTCTATCTCTCTCTCCCTCCCTCCCTCCCTCTCTCTCCCTCCCTCTCTTTCACTCTCCCTGCCTCCCCGACATCTTTTTTTTACACTTCGCCAATCTCACTCTCTCTGCCCCTCTCCTGTATGCTACACACACAAACCCTTTCTCTCACACACTCTCACTTCCACAGCCATAGCCACACATTCCTGCTGCTGGCTGAATGCTGATAGGGGGTAAACACCTCATTAGGCTAAAAGGCCCAGAGGAGCGATCAGCCGCATGTTACCTGGTGGAAACTGTTACTCAAGAGTGGCTGGCAGACATTTTGGAGTAGGAGAAAATTAATGCAGGAAATTATTCTGCACAGGTTACGGAGGGGAGCGAGAGTGAGACGGAGAGAACGAGAGACAGAGAGGGAGGAAGAGGGACAGATGGAGAAGTTATTCAAAGTATTCCTTCATTTGGCTCTATAGGTGGAAAAACGGGAACACACACACACACACATACAAAAGTAACCCCACTTCCTCTCTCTTCTACCTGAATACACTTGCATGTGAGCTCCATCACACATACACATGCACTCATCTAACACCTATGCACATGCATACGTGTTCCTAAAAAGCCTGTCAACCAACGGGACCAAAGTCTCTCCAAACCCTTTCACCCACCTGCTGCATAGAGCCATCAAACATGAGTACACCTGTAACGCCAGGTAGTAGTGATTAAAGCCACCAGCACTTTGCAAGGCTTATTTTCCTGCTTTGCATATTCACTCACCCACACATACACACACACACACACACAAATCTCTCTCCGTACCAAGGGCATCTGAGTAGTGTAATAATATTTCCCAGGGCCGTTAGAGAGGCTCCAGGTCTGAGAATGTCGAGAAGAACATATGAACTTATCTCTGTGCTTTAGAACAACGCACAGAGACTAAATCAGCCGTCTGCAAATTGGCCCTATCCCACTTGGCATTAAATAAGTTTTACTACTTATAGCGTTCAACTGTGGGAATGGTTTTAGACACAGATATACATACACATTGATGTAACCACACGCACTTACACGTGTGTGTGTAGCAAACAACGTTTGGCGCTTTTTTCTGATTCACGAGTGAAGCGTTTAGTGCGCAACAAAATAGGAACATGAATTATGAGTTGTGCGTGTGTATCGCTTTCCTAAAGCCTTCCCGGGTGCTCAGCACAAATATTCCTGCTAACATGATTTAAGAATGCTCATAAAACATTGTCCGTGAATCATTAAGAATCGTATATCATGTCCAAAGCTTCATTCTTATTAAACAAAATATGACTTTTTTTTTAAGCATTTGTGAACTTTTTTTTTATACGAGTATGAAACACAAATGCTCCCTCCCCGGTCTTTACCTTTTTGGCATTTAGCGTATTTGACATAATTAAATGTTATGCATACATTTTAATGTGTTGACTGCACACAGTTAATAGAGCATCGTATTTCAGCTTTCTGTTGTCATTGCAAACATGAACAATATGCATTAGCATTACGTTAATATTATTATTATTAAAACATTTATTTTACCACTCAGATCCACTTTTAATGATGGCATTGAAAATCGTGGGTCAGTTTTATGTTACTAAGACAATGTTGCCAGAGAAAACAATTACCAAGTATGGGTTAATGGTAAGCACCAGATAATACTATATCTCTTCAAACCCGTACACAATATGCTGTCATTTGTTTACTGTACACAACCACAGACATTTAAACATTATGGAAATCCTTGTTGGTTAATCTGATAGACACATTGTCATAATGTGAACATTTCCCATTCCAACCGCCACCGGAATGTTCTGTCAAATGAGGCGTTCACCTTAGGGATGCATTAGGAATATGAATCGCACGCAGCATCCGAAGCGTTATTACTATGATGGCAGGCTTCCTCGTCCAGATAAGTGCATAATCCAAACACAAAATCCAAACGATCGTTTGAGAGAATGATGCTCAAATGAAACATTTGTCAGGTCCAAATGAAAACATAATGGGTTCATTAAAGCCAAGAAATAAAAGCCCATGTGGGGATGAGCTGAAACAACTTTAGTGCGGCAGAATTCATTCTGTTCCCCATATTTCAACTCTGACATTCACAGAGCTGTGGCTGGGGAATTCCTCCCGATTGTAATCTCTGATGAAAGACAAAATAAAGCAAAGAAAGCGCTCATGTAGTAGTACTTTACTGATTATTTTCTTACATTGCCAATAAAAAATAACTAATAACCAAGCCTCAGTAAAAAAGTAATTTGCAAGAGATTGCCTTTCACCTTGAATCAAGGAGATTCATTCCTAGTTTGAATCTACACACAAGATACAGTGCACTTTTTTAATGTTGTCATGACCATAATCATTTGTTTAATAGGTGTTAAATTTTTTCTCTTCAATTGAAACTGGGATCAGCCAGATCCAATTAATCCAATCAATTAATAACACATTCACCTCATCTTAATAATTGACTTTGCTCATTATAAATTAAACATGTATCGAAAGACAGAAATGTCTACATAAATAATGAATACTTTCCCCTTAGACTCAGACGGTGCATTTGGCAAACGTCTGAACTTCTTTTGAAGCTTTGAACTTTGACATCGTTGCGTCTAAAAGTAAGTAAGTGTGTGTTTGGCTCTAGACGGAGACGTCAGCGTGTGGTCGCAGGTCACGCAGGTCGGTCCTGGGCCCCGGCACGGGGCCAGCAGAGTCAGCGGTGAGCCAGCGGGGGACCAGAGGGTTGTGCAGCGTGACATTGAAGGTGCCTTTCAGGACCGTATCCATGACGCCCGGACTCAGCTGGAGGAAGACGAGGAGGAGGAGGAGGAGGAGGAAGAGGAGGAGGAGGGCGAGGAGAACCAGACGACAGCAGAGGAAGGTGAAGGGCTTTCAGTTCCACGTGTTGTATACCGAGTTACTTATACAAAGTAAATAGAATGTATTGACACAGCATTCAGTGTTTACTGGTTACATTTGTTCATACAAATCATTTAGTGTATTATTTAAATTCTTCCTTGTAATTATTTTTTGGGGATGTTACGTATTTTGCATTACCGAATGGATCACAGGAGTTTTTGTTTGCCATACTCTGGCGGAGTTACTAATGTAAAATCCTAAGTAAATTTAAATATCCGTAAACCAAATCCTAAATAAACATAAATATACTGCAATGTAGGCTGATTAAAACATTGTTTTGCAATGTCTCTGTTTTGATTCAGAAATGATCTGGCAATTTAAAATACAAAGTCTCTCCATAATGACAATTCATTTCAAAAGGAATTGCTAAACAATGCTCCTATCCAAAACGGAGGTGGTCATTGAGATGTAACGTCACAATGAACAAGCCCTAAACAGAACTGACAGCATTTTGCTTTGCATACTGTCAGTGCAAGAAGGACTTGGGAGCAAAACTTTCAAGTTGTTGTTTTCCTTCGACGTCTTCTATTCTACAAGGGTACAATCATGTATGTCATTGTTGTTTGTGAAGTGTTTATTTTTGATTTATAGTGAGTTAAGGATGCTCTTCAGATCAGTCCGATTTTTCACAAGCAGGCGAGTGTGGCAGGTAGGCTAACTAGGTATTTACAGCGACACACGACACCTTCCTTTTGTAAAACAAACAAACACTATTTTGAACGAACAGGGATGAATACATACAATGTTAGATGTTCGCACATGGATCTGTAAATGCCTAATGGCGGCTGTTCCCCAACCTTTTGGTGTATTTCCTCCTTTTCCTCTGGCTAGCCCTCCTCACATCTGAAGGCAATACCTCATAATTGGGGACAGCTCATTGGCTAAGCCCTCTAGAAGGGGTCTTAAGGGGACACTGCCCATTCTCCTCATAGCTTGTACAACTCTATAGTGGCTGATAGCGACTTCAAAGCAAAAAAAAAAAAAAGGAATGCAGGTAAACAGAAAGTCAAGAGGTCAACTCAAGTTCATCTTCACATCTGCACCACAGCTTCAGTACTAAAAGGCTTCACAGGTTAACAGTCAAATCCTCAGCCTTGAAACAGAGAGAGGAAAAACTCCCAGAAGTCCCGTGGGAAAGAAACAGAGAAAATTCTAAGCCACCAGGCTAAGCCACCCCCCCAAAGCCACCCCCCACACACACACACACACACAGACACACACAAAATGTGTGTCATCACATTCAGCCTTTAAAATTGTAATAGAAACCTATCACCCTGCCCCACACGGCAGCACTGGTGTGATGAAGGACATGACATCATATCATCCGTTACGGCAGGGGCGCGTATTTTGTTGTGCATTAATATTGGTGGCAGGCACCGTGAAGATAGAGGTGACGGCTTGATCAAATTTGTCATTTGTCTTGCACAGATAGTGCTGGCGCAGGGATGGGAGTGTGTACAGACCGAATAGAGAGAAGAGGGAACGCTAGGGAGATAGGAGAGGGAAGACAGGCAGAGGGAGAGAGAGGGCTATAGAGGCAGAAAAGAAAGGGAGAGAGGGAGGAAAGAGGGAGAACAGAAAGAGTACACAGAGAGAGAACACAGAGAGGAAAGAGAGACAACACAGAGAGGGAAGAGACAGAACATAGAGGAAGAAAGAGAGACAGACAGAGAGAGAGGAAAGAGAGACAACACAGAGGGAACAGACAGAACATAGAGGAAGAGAGAGAGACAGACAGAGAGAGAGAGGAAAGAGAGACAACACAGAGAGGGAAGAGAGAGGGAAGAGAGAGACAACACAGAGAGGGAAGAGAGAGGGAAGAGAGACAACACAGAGGGAAGAGAGAGAACATAAAGGGAGAGAGAGACAGACAGAGAGAGAAAAGAGAGACAACACAGAGAGGGAAGAGAGAAAACATAGAGAGAGAGACAGAGAGAGACAGAGAGAAAGCGAGAGCGAGAGCACAGAGAGAGAGAGCACAGAGAGAGAGAGCACAGAGAGAGAGAGAGAGAGAGAGAGAGAGAGAGAGAGAGAGAGAGAGAGAGAGAGAGAGAGGAAAGAGAGACAGCACAGAGAGGGAAGAGAGAGGGAAGAGAGAGAGGAAAGAGAGACAACACAGAGAGGGAAGAGAGAGAGAGGAAAGAGAGACAACACAGAGGGAAGAGAGAGGGAAGAGAGAGGGAAGAGAGAGAGACAACACAGAGAGGGAAGAGACAACACAGAGAGGGAAGAGAGAGAACATAGAGAGAGACAGAGAGAGAGCGAGAGCACAGAGAGAGAGAGAGAGAGAGAGAGAGCACAGAGAGAGAGAGCACAGAGAGAGAGAGAGAGAGAGAGAGAACACAGAGAGAGAGAACACAGAGAGAGAGAGAGAGAGAGAGAGAGAGAGAGAGAGAGAGAGAGAGAGAGAGAGAGAGAGAGAGAGAACACAGAGAGAGAGAGAGAGAGAGAGAGAAAGAGAAAGAGAAAGAGAAAGAGAAGAGAGAGAGAGAGAGAGAGACCGAGACCGAGACAGAGAGAAGGGAAGAAGAGAGACGGAAGACACAGAGAGAGCGGGAGAGTGCTAGAACAGAGAGAGGGAGGGAAAGAGAGAGAGAGAGAAAGGTACAGAGAGGGAAGGGTGAGGGAAGAGAGGGAAAGAGGGAGAGGGATAGAGCAACGAGAGAGAGAGCAGAGAGATGTGGGCAGGTAGCATATATCCTATAAGAACAACACAAACAAAGCCAGAGAAGATATGGGAGCGAGGGAAGAATAGCGATTTATAGAAAAACAATAACAACACAGACACACACTCACAGAAAAATGCGGTACCCTGATAATCTGTCAAACGCAGGCATACACAGAGAACACACACACACATTGTTAGTGCATTTTCCTGTGTATGTTGGGGTGTGAGAACAAGGCAGAGTGTAGTGAGAGAGATCAGGGCGATCCTCAGGAGAGAGAGAGATCAGGGCGTGTCTCAGGAGAGAGACAGAGAGATCAGGGCGAATATCAGGAGCAAAAAAGAAAGAGCGAGAGAGCGAGAGAGAGAGGAAGAGAGTGAGAGAGAGAGGAAGAGAGAGCGAGAGCGTGAGCGAGAGAGAGAGTGAGAGCGAGGGAGTAAAAGAGAGAAAGAGAGAGAGACAGATAAGTCTCTCTCTGATAAGTGTCTGCGTGTCACCTTCTCTCTTCACACCTGCTCCCCAACAGCCTGGGAATACTCAGCTCTCACAAGTTATCAAATACCCTTACTCGCACACACACACACACACACACACACACACACACTAGATGTAATAGAATACATGTGCACTCCAATGCACACAAGCACCATCAAGACACCACCTCTGTGAGAGTTCGCGTGCGTGCATGCGTGTGTGTGCCCACAGTGAGAGTACGCGTGCATGCGTGTGTGTGTCCCTGTGCGTGCGTGTGTCCCTGTGTGCCTCTGTATGCAGCACATGCACACGCCCGTGCGCTCACGTGCGTGCCCCCGTCTCTTCATCCCTCCGTCCATCAGTATGCGGGCGACGCGGCGCGAGGATTTAGCTACACAGCCTCCGCCCTCCACGTCTCCGTATCGATCGGGACGGGAAGAGAGGGCCCGGGGTTCACCGGCAGGGCACCCTGGGGTGGCCCCGGAGGTCGGGGTAGAGGTGTGGGGGGGGGGGGGGGGTTGGTAGTAGGGGTTACGGTGGGGTGAGGGGAGGGGCCTCTTGGATCTGATGGCGCCGCCAGCATGGCAATGAAGGGAGGAGATTATGGGATGTTTCGCCAGCCGCGGAGGTGTTGATGGTGTTGATGGGAGCCTTACGGAACACGTGTGCAAAGTAGAAGGTCTGTGTACTTGCGCACACATACACACACGCGCGCGCGCATGCACGTACGTACGCATGCACACACAGACACTGCGTGGAGGAATGGAGACTTGAGGTGAGCTGCTGTAGGACAGGCGGAGGCGAGGAGGATTGGATGCGATCAGTGCGCACTGCGTAGCTTCGGGAGGTGGATGAGCCCGGCTCATCGCAGGTGAGCTATGGAAGCACCGTCCTCAGTTTGCATATACGTTACAGTGCTATGGTTTCTCATGATTAGCAATAGGCCTCCGTCTCCCACCGCCTGCATTCTCTCTCTCTCACTCCCTCTCTCTCGCTCTCTCTCTCTCCCTCTCTCCACCTGTGGTTCATTATTTGAATGACTGTCTCTATTGAACAATGCGTCATCCCACCCCACGTAGACGTGTACCTCTGTCCCGGTTTACTCAATCCAACTCTCTGCTCCTCTTTCCCCCTTACCTCCCCATCCGCGCCCCCTGTCCTCGCTCCCTCGCTCCTGTCATCCACCTCCGTCTGCCTCTACCTCCATCTATCGCTCCCTCTGTTTTCTCTTTATATATCTCTGCTGCTCTCTCTCTCTCTCTCTCTGTCTCTCTCTCTCTGTACCTTTCCCTAATAATCGTACTTAGGCTCTCAAACTAAATGAGGGCCAACCAGTGAAGACGGTGGAGTGTGTGAGAGAGGGGTAATGGAGCCTGGTTTTCCGGCTCCGTCTGCTGGCGGATGCGTATCACGGCCAATCTCAATGAGCCCTCGCTGTGGACTTATGTTTCTCAAGTGGATAGCTTTATGTTCAGATACAATGGGCACACACACAAGGACACACACACACACACACACACACACACACACACACACACACACACACACACACACACACACACACACACACACACACACACACAGTGCCCACATGGGCGTTCACACAGGCTAATGCTTAAAGAGCTGTGATTATGGGCGGCTGGTGCCTATTTGCGGCATTTCAACATCGCCTGATTCATTTCAACCCCCACTTCCTTACCTCCTCCTCTTCCTTTATTTTAACCTTGGTCCATTCGTTCAGCCATAATCTCTCACAGGAGGGACACATTGTGCAGAAGCAGGAAAAGAGGGGTGAAGATGAAGAAGTGACGAGAGGAGAGAAGAGTAATAAAGTAACAGAAGGAGGGGACAGGAACATTAACGTTTTTGATAGTAACTAATGGAGATACTCAACAGCGTGTCTCATCTTTGCAAATACATTGGCAGATGAGGGACGAAAGAAAGAATGAAAGATAGAAAAAAAAAGAACGGGATGGGAAAGAGATGTATAAGAAATAACCTGGGATTTACTACTTGGTTCAGTCTGTGTGTGCCAGACAGACTGAACCCCAACACACGCACACACACACACGCACGCACGCACGCACGCACGCACGCACACGCACACACACACAGACACACACAAAAAAACACTGCGTGTCATCTTAGATTCTATCAGCGCCACCATTTCCTCAACCACCGACAACAAAAGCACGTCGTCAGTAGAAGGGATTTATAAAAGAGACAAGAGAGGAATAAAAAGAAACTACAAAAGTGCCAAATAAACACTGAGACATAAAAGGAGGGAGGAGTGAGAGGGTGTGGATAGAGCCGCATGACATATAGGAAAGGGAGAGACAGAGAGAGCGATGGCTGAGTGAGATAAATAAATAGGGAGGGACTAACGGATGAAGCAAATAAGAGGGCAGAGTAGAGGGAGGACAGGAAGGCGTGGGAGAGGAAGGGAGAGGAAGGGAGAGGAAGGGAGGGAGGGAGGGAGGGGGGGGGGTAAGGCAAGAGAGAGTCAAGGCGAGGAGCGGAGAGGAGAGGAAAGAAAATGAGAGGTGAGGGATAGGAGAGAGGAAGGAGAAGGGAGGTGAGGGGTAGGAGAGGAGGGCACAGAAAAGAGAGGGAAGGAGAGGAGAGGTGAGGGATAGGAGAGAGGAAGGAGAGGAAAGAGGGGAAAGGAGACGAGAGGTGAGGGATAGGAGAGGACGGGAGAGGAGAAAAAGGAGAAGAGGACGGAGGGAGGAAAAGATGAGCAGAGAAGAGGAGAGGCGAGGGTAGCAGGCAAGAAAACAGGAGAGAGGCCGGCTATAGGAGAGACGAAAGCAGAGGAACTCGCTGGCTCCGGTGATAAAATTACCCCCCTGATGAACGCGGGGAACCAGGAAGTGTGTTCCAGGCTCGTAAATCACGGGCTGTGATTTGCCTTCAGTGTTTAGCGGGCGTACTCAGAGGGGGTCCGCGCACCGCAGCGGATCTCACCCATCCATCACAGGCGTTTACAGGCGGCCCTAACTGTCTCCGGCTATATGTCCTATGAAAAACAGATTGAAATTGACACAACGCGCAGACACGTGCACGGGCAGGAGAGTCCAACTCAGAGAGCGAAAGAGCTAACCAACAGTTCAGTTAGTGATTTAGCCATGTTATGTTGTGAAAAGAACAAAAGACAACCCAGGTATGAAGTATGAATATATATGCTTACGTATGTACGCCGTTGGTGTGGCTTTGCGCACCTGAACTTCCCACAATAACAGGAAATCATATGCTGTATTCTCTGAATTGCGCCGTGGTGTGCCTAATTTTCTTTTGAACAATTCTGGGATGCCTACCCTGTGCAACTTTTTTATTCAACCTCATCCGCAACATTTTCAAAAGCATTGTAAACTCTTACACCCCGGTTTCTAAATCAATGCCCATTCTCTGGGATAATTCCAACCCTGGATGTGGCAATCAGATTTAATTCCTCTTTAATGCCATAAATTGAATACCAATTTCACAATCACAAAAATCCTCCAAGTCCTAGGTTTCGGGAAAACATGTTTATTGACAACTGTTAAATATAAACAAAATCAGGGTAACTGGACATGATACTTATGCTCATTTGGAGTATCCTAGTTCTGTCGTCTTCTTCCCCAACTCCCCAACACGTGTTTTGAGTTCCGCCATGTTTTCTCTGTAGCGCTTCCTCGGGGTATTTGATTTTGTGATGAGCTGCTCAGCAAGCCGGCCTGCGTCTTGGTTCAGGCTGTTGGTGACCACGAGCAGAGTTGCCGTGCTCCTTCCCTGCTCTACTGCTATATCCTCCTCTGATGCACATCTTCATCGTTCCCGTACCGGCTTTCTCATCCATTCCTCTTCTGAGTGCGGCTGGTCGCTCGACCCAGCTGACGCGGCAGATGCCAGCATCTCCGCACGGACAAAGGAACCGCGAGGACCCGCCCCCCAGAATGTGACATCGTCCCATTTGAGGTGCCGAGCGTTGACTGTTTCCTCCTACATGTTACAGATCTGCCTCGTGGGACAGGGGAAGAAGGACTGCAGAGAGATTGGGCTGAGAAGGACAAGCTATAGCCAGAGGTTGAGGAGTGGACTGTGTGTTGTGTGGAGAGTATTGTTTGAGAATGACAGAGAGTGGGTGTGTGTGTGTGAAGAGTATTGTGTGAGAATGACAGAGGGTGTGTGAGTGGGTGAGTGAGTGAGTGAGTGAGTGAGTGAGTGAGTGAGTGAGTGAGTGAGTGAGTGAGTGAGTGAGTGAGTGAGTGAGTGACTGTGTGTGCGTGCGTGAAGTGTATGCGCATGTGAAGTGTGGGTGCGTGCGCGTGTGTGTAGTGCGTGTGTGTGTGTGTGTGATGTACAGAACTGCCCAGGTGCTCTATTCCCTCCTACCAGCAGAAACACCTCCTGACAAATGCTGATCGTGCAGACACCTCTGCAACCAGACCGGACTTCCTCCCCTGGCACCAGTCTCTGTGTGTGTACATGGTCTTGGGTTCCAAACGGGCAACCCCTCTCTCTGTGGCGTAGTTCAGAGGTGATCGCTCATGTACTTTCTGTATGATCTTCGACAGCCCTGTTTTGCACTCTTTCCTAAACTCAAGGACTGAGAGCCCCCCCATCTTTCTAGTTCTGCTGGAGTCCATGACAGATTGATAATGGGAAAAGTAGTGAATGACCTATCACACCATGTGCCGTCTCCTTCCGGCGAATAAGAAAATGATATAGTACCCTTGATTCTGCATTCAGGGCTATTTTCATCTCCTTTGGATCGACCCAATTCTTCTCGTCGGTCTCACCAGCTGCAGCTGTGTGAGGTTGGGGAACACATCCCTCTTGACAAAAAATGTTCAGCATCCTCAAAGCAGATGTCAAATATTAACAATATTAAAATGTAAAATATTATTCCGGTCACATACATATTGGACCCAATTTTACAAACACTGCTATATATTTCTTCACTTAAGATACTCAGATCTAAATTGGAATCAAGGTTGTCAAGAGCAGAAACTAAATTGTCTGTAAAATGTTTAAATACTATCACAAGGCTATCATTACCTTCGTCAACTCTGCAAAATCTGAGGCGAGGACTAGGATCACTGGCTCCTCTGTTTGGTGTCTGGTTCAGTAAGGCCTGACGCTCCCGTTGAAGACCATGTAGAACTGGAGCCTAACTTATGAGGAGGTCATGCCGAGCTGCGTTGCGGATGTCGAATGATGCCGTTCTTGTGCCAGTAGCTTCTCGTGCGGACTGCCCGCCCAAAGCTGGCCACACCTCCAAGCAGCCCCCTCAGCAACAGCCACAGAAGGGATGGGGAATGGTTGACTTTTTCCCAGCAGTGAAATCCTCCCTCCTGACTGGCACATCATGAAGGACAATGTGCAAGACTCTGAGCACCTTCTCCATCTGCCAGATAGCAAGGCCAACTTTACCAGCATTGTGCAGTGTGTTGGCCACAGTTTCCCACTATGATCAACCCCCCCCCCCCCCCCCCCCCCCCATACTGCTCAGCTTGCTCATGCTGCAGCAGCTCCAGGAACTTCAAGCTGAGGTTTTGGCCATACATTGGCTTAGCCTAGCTCTGCCCGCCTAAGTGCTCAATTTGAATTTCCCTTCAGTACTAGGTCTGGGTCTGCGGTATGTTCGTGGGTTTCCTCCGTCGAAATTCTCTGCGCCCAATCAGCATAGGGAGTGGCTGAGATCAATGACGTTAAAGTCAGCTCTCATTGACGGACATCTTCACGCACGGTGTTTGGTTTGTTTACAGCTCACGCGCAACGTGATTACCGGCAAAACGTTAGCGATTGGTTATGGCAGATCCAGAGTGGCACTGGGCAGATCCAATAGTTTTAAACTTCAACAGACAGCAGCCATCAAGTGAGATACTGCTTGTCAATTGAGTAGGTCCAGACTCTCTGCACAAAGGAAATGAAGTACGAGAGTCTGGTAGGACCAGGCTAACATTGGCCAGGATCCGTCTCATTTCCAGCCGCTTCGCACATTCCTGAAGATGAAATGAGAATAATGTATGAAGCATCACAACTCAAAGAAGCAATGTGTAACATTGCAACCATTGCTTTTACATAGCTTCGACACATCTGTAGTCAATGCTGATCGATAGTGATTTCAATAATGTTAAAGGAAATCACATCCTATAACTGATATATTCTACAAATGTTAAATGCCAGCCAACCCATTATTCGCTCTTTATTTACAAGAATCTTCAAGGAGACTCTCAGAACCCCTCCCACCCACCCAGCCAGCCAGCCCAGTTGAAGTAGATTAATGAGGTTTTTTTTGTTCTGAAAGTCTCCCGACTTCCAACTGACAGGGGCTCAATCTAAAACATATTGCAACTTTAACAATAACGATCAACAAGAAAATGTTAATAACATAACTGTCTTATCACAATATAGACTATATAATATAGTTTTCTCTCTAAGTTAGATCATTTACTTATATTTAACATACTACTTACATTGAAGTTGCAGTTCCGTGGCCCATTGACTTGGAGCCCAGTTACCTAGAGAGAACTTGACTAACGGACCGGTATCAAATGTGCAGGTCCAGCTGTTAAATGGCCAACCCAGTTAAAAGGTGCTAGGTTTGATCCCCCATGTCAGCAGCCTACCTTTAGGTATGCTTGAGGATTCTTAGCTCTTTTATTGCCTTTATTTCAATTGACTGTAAGTCGCTTCGGATAAAAGAAAACATCTCCCCTATCCCAACGTCGCTGTTGGTCCTAATGTAGCCCAGAGATCTGAAGTTTCAGCTGATGCTGCTGCTGCTGCTGCCGTTGCCGGCGTTGTTGTTGGTTGAGGTGGTGGCGGGAGCCTGTGCAGAAATGTGCTACGATTTTGCAGGCAGATATTTTTTTGGCGATTGAGACATGTTTTGCGGACTGCGTGTGTCCTTCGACAGCATTGACCCCCAGCGTTCCAGGCGTGAACAATTTCTTTCCGCGCCTTCCATCAAACAACCTCGATGAGCCAGCACGAAAACCTTGGGTCGTCTACCCACCGCTCGGTGAGTTTACACTTCACCATGATCGGACGATTTAATTGATAACCAATGCGATTAATTAATAGCTTGAATTTAATTATAACTAACTTTGCTATACTGGAGTATATTTGCACGGCTGGTTTCCACGAGTACTTGACCTCTTTGTATAACAGTTCCCCTAAAACAAATATGGACCTCTTCATTCTGACAATTCTAGTCTTTGTAAAGCTGCATCATTTCCTGTCTATGGAATGTTTAAGCGCAATAAAAGATACTTTGAAATGATCAGAAAATGTCAGCACTTGTTGATTATTAAATTGAATGCTTTTAATAATTTTGAAGCATCCGCGGACACCTTGTTTGTATGCCTGCGTGTATCAGGCGAGGATCTCTCCCAAACTCCCCACGATGTGTAAAACAGGGTGACAGTATTCTGAGCATGTCGAGCCTTTCATGTAAACAGATTTGTTTTTTCGATCCAGATACAATCTAGATTCAGCGAGGGTTCTACAATCCAGATACTCATCTAAGACCTTTGTGTGTTTACCTGATAAGTGCCCGGGCCGGGGTTGGAATTCCTCTGGACTTTGAATCGATCCTCCCTGCATACGAACAGAGTCTGCTGTGGAGACGTCTTTGTGACCGGGCTATACTGGCCAGGTCCTGGACACACACACACACACACACACACCTGTAATGCCCTGTATAACAACTATAGTTACTACACAAAATGCCTATTTCACACACCCACATCGATAAACAAGATAACTCACCACAACAACCCACACACAGAATACTGCCTTTAGGAGTATTCTTTAACAAACACAGGCACGTGAACTTATCGTGAGCAGATGCACACTGGACACACAGGTCACACAGGTGTAGAGTAGTCAACATATTTTCCACAAACACAGCTTGGAGGTCCTATATATGTTTAATATTCTAGGTCTGTTACTGGATAGCATCAATACATAGCCGTCACATAGATAGGGTTATGGATATTTTACGGCCAGGAAAAATAATCCAATACACGAGGCATCGTAGGGCATCTTGAAAAAGACATCAACAAACAAACACAGATCCAATTAATGTAATACAATTTTATCACACACACACACACACACACACACACACACACACACACACACACACACACACACACACACACACACACACACACACACACACACACACACACACACACACACACACAAACACAAGCCTTGTGTGCTCACAGACACAACGAGGCATTCACCCATCAGCATGCTCGCACAACAATGCGTGGCAAATGAGAACGCCACGGTTTGCATGAAGTTATGTTCATTCAAAGAGGTGACATTTGCATTTAATGGCATTAAAAAAAACATTCAAATATTATTGAAATGAATACCCTAAGCCCCGGGGGGTTCCCAAAAGTCGTTTAATACGAGAGCTAAATCTGCACCGAGGAACGAAATGGAACTATTAAATAACTTCGAAAAACTTGGGATTTTCTTCGGTTCTGCACATACAGAAACTTTTAAGTATCTCGACAGGCTTATAACTGCATTATGGCGAGGACAATGGAGGAGGTAGGGGGGGGTCGGAGGGAAGGGATTACCATCGGACATTCGATTTAAGTGATAGAGAAAAAACAGCTAAACTCCCCACGTCAGCAGGTAAAAGGTTAAACATTCAGCCGCTCAGTGTGTGCCTGTCTGACCCCACAGCTAGCAGCAATCCATTTAGGATCGACGGAAACCCGGGGTGAAATTAGACACACACAAACGCAGACAGACCGATGGACGACAGGCGAGTCGGACACAAATGCACACAAATTTATTTTGCCCGGGGCCTATGCATAATGTCACAGACACTATTACTAAGATTGTCATTCTACATGGCCATCTGCGAGCGTGTGTGTGTGTGTGTGTGTGTGTGTGTGTGTGTGTGTGTGTGTGTGTGTGTGTGTGTGTGTGTGTGTGTGTGTGTGTGTGTGTGTGTGTGTGTGTGTGTGTGTGTGTGCAGGTAGGTTGAAAGCTTGGATAGTTAAATACATTGTCCATTAGGACATCAGAAATGCAATCGCATTGGGGGGAGGGGGGGGGGGGGGACACAATGAGGAAGGTAATGATAATGTTCCATATAGGCCTATTTATAAATGCAAATTCAATAACTGGCAGAGCGATCTAATGTCCCATGTATGTTCATGTGTGCGGGCACCGAAGAGTTGTCCATGTCCTGTGTGTCTCTGTGTGAGTGTGTGTGTCTGCGTGTGCACGTGTGTTAGTGTGACTGTTATCTTATGTCCCATGTTTGTTTATGTGAGCGAGCACCAATGATTTTGGAATGTGTGTGTGTGTGTGTGTGTGTGTGTGTGTGTGTGTGTGTGTGTGTGTGTGTGTGTGTGTGTGTGTGTGTGTGTGTGTGTGTGTGTGTGTGTGTGTCTGTGTGTGTGTGTGTGTGTGTGTGTGCACCTGCCGGCCTGTCCACCTGCCTCCCTGAATGTGACCGTGCGTTCGTGTGTGCGTGTGCGTGCGCATGCGTGCTGTGTGATATCTGGATGTGGACGTCAGAAACACACATTTTTGCAACCGGTTCAAATCTATTTATATGCAAATGTGTTCCTGGTTAAACGTTTTGAGGGGTCTCATGGGGCTGAGAGTACCTCGGTTCAACGGTGGCCCTGTCATAAATTATCCAAATAAGTCATGAATCTATCAATTTTGAAACAACATTTTTGCAACGGGAGTGTCACAGAGTTAAAGACTGGGCAGGAGGGGGTCCGGTGGGGGGCTTATGAGTGGGTGCTGCCGGGGGTCACGGGGTTATTGGGCTAACCAGAATGGGCATAACCAGCCATGGCTTTTGAGGGGCTTTTTTTTGGACGCATTCATCATGGCTGTGCGACCGATAAGCGAAGTGTGCATGCACTACGGTTGACGAGTTGAGGTCGGTCGGTCGATTGGCCGGTCGATAGTATTTGGACTTGATGGCCTTAATTCTCATGGACGTGTAATCGCTGGTGATCCCTGAGGAAAGAAGCGCAGACAGCAGGGCGGACAAATGCAGACTGATTTTATTTGTATTATTTTCGAGCGATAGGATAGATTGTGTTAGAAATAAAATGAACTCTGAATAAATGCAATATTGAAAGCTCCGTAGTTTCTGTTTTAATAAACATATGGTTTGATAGACTATATGACTTGTTAGACAGGAGGTCCAAACATCCTGGTTATCAAGACTTTTCTACTCGCCCAACTTAAGGAAGACTGCTAGTCGTAGCTTACTGAACATTTACTCCGCTCCAAATTAATTGATACCAAAGAAGTCGTCGGTCTGCCAGCATTTGGTTAAAAAGGACGACAAAAACATTTGTAAAGTGCAAAGTGAATAAAAGTATATGGGGCATAACTTCTAAAAGGAAAGTTATTTATTTGTACTGTTGTCTGCGGCTTTGAATGTGAACATTTCAGAAAAGGCACATTAGCACAAATCGCATCGCCATCCATTAGGACCCATTATATTAAAAACCTGAATCTCCCTATGTGCCTTTTGTTATTTATTATTACTATTATGGGAAATGTCGAAGAAATTAAAAGAGAAAAACGTGTATGCAAAATTGCTGTCAAAACAAACAGATAGATGGGCCGATGTTATTGTGCATCTGAACTAATGCATGGTGAAAAAACTGTTAATACAATCTTTGTCTCAAATGACATACCTGGTAGATTGGGGTCGGACTGCAGAAAGGAGGAGACACGTGGCTCGCAGGACAGGAAGCCACCCTGGAGTCTCTTGGCTCCCTTGGTTCGGGGTTCAGCCAAGGAGGCGTGGCCAAAGCTTTTGTCGAACGCTACGATGTCATAGCTGTTTGGTGGCGGGGTGTCCTGAAGAGAGAGAAGAGAAGTGATGTTAATCTGATGTGATTCCACCAGACTTATATATTCTATGTATATATATAGATATCAATGCGTCTATGTGTTTTATATTTTAGGTTTGCATGCATAAGAGTCGTTTTATCCTTGTCATTATTCACACATCCCCATAGTAGTTGAAACTATTGAAGTGTCTTTAACCTCATATGATAAGGCTGCTCCCCGCTAATTCCTTCTGCTTTATGTGAAACAAACTGCCGGCTCCGCTGCTTTTAATGGAAGATGAGCAAGAGTGATTTCTAATATAATTATGTCTCTAAGCGGCATAACCAGAGCGTTACGTAGCCAAACGCTGACAGCCACAGTACTTGCATGTCGAGATAGTTATATCGGAAGCAAGGGTTTCTTGCATCCTAGACTTTATAACAGTGCTGTCGGCTGTATGTTGGACCGCCGGGTGGTTACATATTTTAGTAGCTTGCCATTCCTAAAATATATACATACATCAGACACAGGCACATAAACACAGACACAAACACAAACACATACACACAGACAGACACAGACACATACACAAACACAAACACACCAGCTTGAGGACAGGGTGTCTCTCTTTGGGGTTTTCATATCATTTCAAAATGTTTTCAAACATTGGAAAAAAAAAAAGAAAATCTCTTTTCCTACCGTTTCTGTTATCCAAGTCAATAGCTAAAAAAGAACAAGCCAAAAAAAAGGCACACTCATGCAGTGATCAGAGGTCACAGATAAAATATGCAAAAGGCAAGTTTCACTTGAGAACGAAGAAGACGAAGAAACATGGCCACCGCTGGCAGGGAAGCTGTGCAGTACAAGGCCGCAGCAAGATCCGAATTACTGGAAATGTGTCTTGTCGCGGCGACTTTGAATAATTGATGGCCACGGCTGAATATAGCGACAGGATTCATTTGTCCTACACATAGTGGAGCTGTCATGCCAGCCTCACACTGTCATCTCCACCACCGGTGGCGCTCACCTCCTCCGGCTTTAATCAGCGCAGGCCCATCAGCGCTTCCATTAGAGACGCAGTGGGAGGATAGCAGAGGAAAACACAGGGGGAGAAGAGTGGCACAAAAGCCCCCGCACACGCACGCGCACACACACACACACACACACACACACACACACACACACACACACACACACACACACACACACACACACACACACACACACACACACACACACACACACACACACACACACACACACACACACACACACACACACCTGCAAAAAGGGATTTGTGCAAAGTATGAATTGGAGGTGTGTTTAAAGGAGCTGTAGGTTCGAGGTTCAAGAGCTGGTATTTGATGCATCTTGTTAAAGAGGGCATAGCCTTCCGATAGCAATTAGTGCGTTAAATGCTCTGTGAGACTATATTTTTCGGGTTGACTGCGGCTACTAGTCTGCATGACTCGATTTAGATGTATGACCACTCCCAGCTCGATTCGGACCAATCAGGGAGTCCACTCTGATATGGGTTTGGAGAATGTATCTGTCATCACAGGTGAGTGAACTTAAATACTTCTTAAGGGCCGAGAAACATAGGGAGGGAGAGAGCAGAGAGGGAGAGTGCATTTTTGGAGTTGCTTTTGGCTTTCCTGTGTTCTCTCTTTACAACTTTTGAATTTTACCTAGTGCACCTTCAACGGAAGAATAAAATAACAATTTTGTGTTTCATCACGAAAAATAAACCACATATTCAGCCTTGTTTCACCGTTCGCTCGTTGATAAACATATCGCTCACATAACTTCTTCTTCCTTCCTCTTCAGTATTCCTCAGGTGTGAGACAGCCTTTCTCACATGCCTGCCCAAACACACGCGTGCGTCGTACACCTGTCACAGCTCCCTGTTGGCCCTAATTACAGTTAAAGGCAGAGGCAGCGTTGCGGCACAGGGGTAGGCCGTCACCCGTTGACAGCACTCAGATTGGCTTTAATTACACCGTGCTGGCGTTTAGCGAGGCCCGCCCAGGACGCCACACGTGCACAGATGAGCGAAGAACCCACACCTGGTTGCAGATGCACAAACATAATGGAGACGTTCATCAACCAGGCCTGCACAGGAGTGCACGCGCACTCACATACACACAGAAATGCAAAAAAAAGAATGAAAAACTGAACACAAACTGTTTGCGCGCATGCACACACACACAAAGCAGCCAGTTTCAACAGACATTTGCACACACTCCTTACACACACAGCTCCTGAGCTGTGCAGGTGTGAGCTGACAGAGTGACAGAGTGATGACTAGAATTGAATTGAATAGGTATGTGAAGTGGCATGACTTACAATGTAGGGGAGACCATGATATCATGAAGTATCATAAACTATGACAAGTATGATATATTATCAGCAGTATCACTTTCAATTTCAGGACTATAGACATTATGTGGAAAGAAGATACTCCCTTCACTTCAATACCACATTCTCTCTCCGTCTCTCTCTAAATATATTTCTCTGAAGAACATTATCAAAAGGCATGTAGTACTACACTTCTTTGCTAAAAAAGAATTTGGTCATACCAACCATTTGCTGCTCGGATTGAGAAATGCAAATACTCACAGTCAAAATGCTAATGCATAAACACACGCAATTCTGGTGTAATTAACATGGTTATCCGTGGCTATCTGTGCAGATGCAACAACAGCACAAACTGAGCCTGTGCCTGAACCTAATTGACACAGGAACCCAGATAGACAAGAGAGTCAACCACTGTTGCATGAAAGAATCGAAATACATAACTGTTACGATGCTAAAAGCTTCAATACTCAGTATATCATAACGTGTGTGAATGCCCGCTATGGAACACACTTCCACTTCAACCCCAATGATGCTGCGTTGTTTGGCTTTCTGTAATGGACTTCACTGCTTCTCAAACTATTTGGGCAACTCATTAGTAGTCAAAGAAAACAAAACAACAAAAATGACATGATAGATTAAAGCATTACCCATACCATGAATAATGGACGCCATTTGTATACAAATATAAACGAAAGCTTTTGATGAGGCGAGACAGATTGTCAAGCGACGTCGTCATTTTGCTTCTGACTAAAGACAGGTTCTGTAAATCCCACTGTGGCAATGCTAAGAATAATAATAGAACGACCGTGGTATACATGCTATATTTGTGGGTCTGTTCAAATCTCTTTAATATTATATATTGCTATATTTTTGACTACTGAAAAGAAAAAAAATAGTTTTCTTAGTGTTTGTTTCAGCATGAAATAGAAAGTGCTGTCATCTTAAAGACAACCAGAACAACGAGCAGTATATATAAATCACAAAATAAACGTTTTTTTATTGATCACTGTACTATTAAGTCATTAAGGCTCAGGTAGGGATAAGATATACGAAGGGAGCAGATAGGAAGGGACATTGGGGATAAAAAGGACCTTTCGACTGGGAATCAAACACACTATCCTGTCCCCTATTTCTTTAACCGTTACTAACTATAGAACTTCAGTACTAGTCAAAAAAATCTTATTGCGGGCATGTTTTCATGCATTCCACATTTCTCTGTTTGTAGTCGTACTTGCATCTGTGCTTAGCCTGGATACCAGCCTGAACTCCGCCCACAAAATATTTGGTCTGGAGATTCAGTCTGGAATTGAGCTCGTTGGGAGGTATTTGGTCAGATCAAAAAGTGATCTGACCAATCAAATTGTAAGGGCGGGCTTTATACGTTGATGGACAGATGATATACATTAACGTAATCAACCACGTCACCAAAGAGCGCTCAGCGCTTTTACTTTTTTTCTCAAAAATGCTGACCGTGTTGCCAATTTGTCCGTGTATCCTTAAATTCTTTTTACAAAACCGGCATAAATCGTTTATGTCCATCTTCTTTTTCTACTTCTTCGAACGTGCGCTCAGTTGAGTTAGTTTGAGAATAGCTGTGCTTCGCACAACATACGTCACATACTACGTTGCTCTGATTGATTTTAGGTCTATCCAATTGAGCGAAGAGGCATTTTCCTTCCTGGTTCCGCCCTATAATCACAGCCCAATGGTTCGGTCTCAGACTCATATTCTGACTAGAATTATGAGTATGACATCGCCAGGCTAATCTGTGCTGCCTCCATTGTGTGACAAAATTAAACACTGTATCCTTCTTCTTCTAGGCCAGGATATACAAAGACGTCTGGCAGAGGAAGAACACACCTCAGGGAAAGAAAAAGAAAAACTGGCATTGGGTATTCAATCCAGGTGTTGAATCCCAATAAATTCTCCAAAGAGCTTAATATAAAGGACACGCTTTCAACTATTGCAGAAGATAGTGATCAAAAGTGCTTTGAACACATTTAGATCTGCAATTGCCATTTTTGTAGCACTTGCAAAACTACATTAGTAGTTTAGAAAGTGTTTCATTTTAAAGTAAATGGCAATGACAATCATCACCAGAACTAAAAGAGATTTTAAAGCAGTGGTAAACAGTGGTTGTAAAAGCTAAATGAAAGCCTCAACATGTTTCATCCCCGCCAAGCAAAAAAGCTACGATTTACCTCCAAGCATTATTTTTAACGCCGAAAAAAGAAATGTGTGTGAATGACAACTGTGCGTTGCATTTTTAAAACGCACCATTTTTATTTTAGGTCATTCAGAATGGTATAAGCAATCATCGCCGGTTGGTTGGAAGTCGTTATCACACCTGGTGAGTCATCACAGAGCTCTCTGGCCATCTGTCTGATGTTTTTAGCGAGGAAGCTAAGCCTGGCAAGATGGAGCCTTAATGTGGAGGGATGGGAGGAGAGACCTTCGAGCATATGGTCCTCGTTCAGACACCATGCATGTTTTATAGGTAGCAGCTTACTGGTTCCGTAACGCAGACCGGCAGCCCGGCATGACTGGCATCGACTTTTATCTGTAGATTTTTTTTTCCTCTGGAAAAATAAGAAATTGCTCTCGTATTCTGCCTCATTGGTCGAAAAGGATTTTATTTTTGTTAATATTTTCCTCTTTTCAAGCACATATTGCTTGTGTCCCGATAGCCTCCTAATTATTTTACGGTGTTATCCGTTTTACCCCCACCTGGTCGTATAGGTCCTTCAGCCTCTTCATTTCATGACTTTTTAAAGAGCAGGTAGGGGTTAGCCCTCCTGTCCAGGAATACCTACAGACCTCGGGTTGAAATCCACAACATTGGGGAGTTGAACAGCGAAACCACTAGAATAATACGTTGATTTATTTCACCAATTTCATGTGGAGGACATTGCTTTGTGTATAACCTTTGTACAGAGGGGAGCCTGCACAGGCATACACTGAAGGGCCACCCCTACACATCAAACATAGATCAGGTTACAACCTCCTTACAAACCGCCAGCCTCTTGCCTGTGAGCTTCCATCCGCCATCAATCCACATCACAATGGCTTTTCCCACAGTTAACATCCACCCGCTTAGAAAACGACTCTGCATTTCATCCATCTTCCCGACGTCTTTTTGGAAAAACTTGGCAACACGAGTCCCTCGTTTAAAAACACACAGACCCACAGCTGGGGCCTCCCAGACGAAGGCTCCATAACGCTGCACAATGAGGGGCGGGCTTGGCAGAATAAATGTCCACACTCTGTCGACATCTTGCCGGGCACGGCTCTCTCCGATGTCCCCGCGGCTGGCTTGACGCCTGGCTGGTTGTCAGGCGGGCTTTTAAAATCATCACCTGCTCTCAAACAGCTGTTCCTAACACAAAGTTGCATGCGCACACACACGTATGTACACACAGACCTGCACGCCAACAGCCCCCCCCTCCCCCCCAACAAACAAACAAAATCACAGATGTAGGCCCGTGTCTGGTTGTTGGAATGTACATGGAGGTACACAACACACATCGGCGGATGCATTAATGCACACAGCTGGTGTTGGAGACTTGCCTCAGACGTGTACACATGTGCACACACACCTGCCACAGCTGGCTACCAAACGGGACTACAGCACAGATGGAGGCTGGTTGGGAGAGAGAAAGAGACGCAGGGAGAGAGACAGAGACAGAACGAGAGACCCTCAGTTTTTGGCATGCCTTCTGCTTTTCAAGAGGGACATAACTCTAATAAGTGGGGGGAGGAGGCAGTAGATGAAGTTGGCCACATTCCAACCCTCGGAAACCCAATTTAGATTTGGGAGATCGATATTTAATCTGGTTAAAAGACAATCTCAAATCCTGAACAGCGGAAGCTGGGAAGTTCCCCACTTCCACGGCTACCTGCTGCGTGACTCCATTACCGTCAGACGAATACATATAGGTGTTTACTTGGCCACACACACACACACACACACGCACACACACGCACACACACACACACACACACAAAGTCTGATTGATGTGACAGACAGAAGTCACTAGTGTCCACATGTCCCTGACCAAGACAGCTAACCCAGCTGCTAAAGATGAGCTGGCTGACACCTCCTTCGGTGTATAAATGTGGTATGACTGTGTTAATGTGTTCATGACTGGGTGAATGTGATCTGTGAAGATTGTTATACAAATTTGAGCGGCCACTGGTCTGAAAAAGTCCCATGTAAACAGTAAATTTACAGACAGACAGGCAGGAAAAAAGACAGGGGTATAGAGATAGAGATATCTATCTCCATGCCCCTGTATATGTCCGTCTGTCTGTATGGCCGTTTGTGTTCAGGCCATCAGGCGGAGAGATCTCCGTGCCGTCCATGTCCCTCCTTAGCTGTGAAAGTGCTCTCGCTCAAAGTTTTAACGGCTGTTTGGAAAAGGAACGATTGTGTTGCATTTGACCTGTTTCATAACCGCATAACATAAAAGAAACAGGCAAGTCGTTGTTCACAGGGAGGGAGATGCTGAGAAAGAAAGAGTGTACGTGATCTTTCACCTTCCAGCGACGGCATCCACACATCAAAGAACCTAAGGCCCCGTCCACACGAAGCCGATTTCATGGCGAAACCGCAAAGGTCTTGTACGGTTCGGCCTTCCGTCCACACGAAGCCGGCGAATCCGCTGACCGAAACCGCAAACTTCTGAAACCACCCTCGGAGGTGGTTTCAAATCTATCCGGTTTCGTTTTGGTTTCGTGTGGACGCCTGAAACCGACTGAAACCGCAAACCATGACGTCATCGCCCCACCCCTCGACCTCCTAGCCAATGGCTTTTAAGCCCGCGGAGTCTCAGAAATCACAACAAAAAAGATGATGGCGGACTACAAGCTTGTAATCGTTCTGCAGCATATCGTGTCCCTTGTTGGGTTGCTAAGCCATTATTTATTGAGAATCTAGTTCGCCATCGTAGAAGAGCTGTTTGTTTGTGTTGTTAGTGGTTCGGGGGGCAGCCTTTATGCGCATGCTCGCCTCTTCTTCTTCTCGATTTGTGTACCAGAAGCAGCGCCCATTATGGGCCTGGAATGTTTACTACAGCGTTTCTACAGATCTATCCGGTTTCGCTTGGCTTCGTTTTTACGGAGATACTTCGAAACCGGATAGATCGAAACCGTAACGGTTTCGCCCGTTTCGGCTTCTTGTGGACGGGGCCTTAAAGTACCGCCCAGACAACTTTCCCATCTGTGGCCTGGCACGGATTTAACACCTTGGTCTGTCTTCTGTTCCGTCTCGCGCTCTCTTCCTCTCTCTGTGTGTTATTCAAACATCAACTTTCCCTCGCGCAGCCCTATTTTACCATGACACGCACCTTGTTTTCTCTAAATTTAACTTTTTCACTGTCAGTTTTGTCATTCCAAACACACCCAACACACCCAAAAGCCACACCTTCCCCCTCCATCGCACCAAACTCTTCTGAACCGGATTCTCTGTTCCGTGTGAGCTTTGGCACGAAAAATACCAAAATACCTCCCTCTTCGTGACTCCGTTGATCCGAGTGAGAGACCAATCAGGCCTCCTCGTCAATTCATGAGCCACATCACGTCTCCTTTTACCCCTGATCATCTGGGATTGCTTCTGGCACGTCTGGTTTTGAACTACAGTACATCTTGCACTCGTTGGAAACATCATTAGTGATGGGACTCGTTACATCCTAACTGCTTTTGTCTTTGTTACTTTTCAGCTATAGGACGAGACAATCATTTTTAATTGTTTGGGTTTTATAGGACGATGTTACGGATGACCAAAAAAAAAAAGCCTGGTGTTTAATGACCGGATTCATCACCTGGATCCTAACAACTTCAGAGTTGCTTGCTCCACTTAGGAAGCGGTGAGAAAATCAATTCCCCCCCCCCCCCCCCCCACTCAGCTGCTGAACTCTCGCTCTGGCTGAGCTCATCATGGCCTGGCCGTGATACTTAGTGCCGTCTCTCTCTCTGCTCTCCAGCCACGACGATCTCTCGCCCCTCTCTCCCTCCGCCCCGGCCCCCGTTCTTGTTGTGTTCTTCCCTCCGTCTCGCTGTAAGACCCTCTCTCCTTCGATCTTCCTCTTCTCTCCGATTTTGTCGGTCCTCTCTCGCTCTCTCCCCCCCCCCCCCTCTCTCTCTCTCTCTCGGCTATTAGGGCCTGCTGGGAACAACGGCTGCGGGGGAACCTGAGGATCACAGACCACAGTAGGAAAGTAGGAAAAATAACCCCATAATTACAGCTAACCAGTCGCAGATCGACCGAGAAAGGAGGAGTAGACGTGGGGTGGGGGGGTAAAAGAGAGCGCGAGAGAGAGATGAGGGAAGATCAAGGAGGGTAAAGCTTTGGAGTTTTCCTTTTCCAAGGCGAGCCAGCGACTCGCACAACATTTAATGGCTGCCGATCCAACGGCAATTTAGTTTAAAAGGGAGGCAGTGGAACAGAGGGAGAGAACAAAGTGGGCCAGCGGGACCAAGTCTTTACAAATGGTACGGAATAGACTGCGCAACGGCCATTAACCAGGGCCCCGCAAAATGGCTGCGTATTTAAATCTGCTGGCAGATTTGAGGGGGAACTGGGGTGAAGACGTTAAACACAGTGTTAATGCCACATTTGGCAAAGACAAACACAATTTCCTGGCCAGCCTGGAATCACGACAAAACTGTCCGCATTAAGTCAGGGACGGGGGGGAAAAAATCTGATGACAGTACAGTCTCAAGTTGACATAGAGGGGCAAAATGTTTTGAAAAACACCAGGTCGAGCTAATCATTCGATGTACTAACGCCATCATGTGAAACGTTGTGTAAACTCTCTCCCGGCCTCTGGTGGCTCAATGGCATGGATCCAGGCCCTCGATCAGCCAGATCCCACCAAGAGCAGGCCACTAGGGTGACACAGTGCTAGAAATAGATCCCTTTGGTCAAAGCAAGCAATTCCATAAGGTCACCCTTCGGAGATCTACTTAGAGAATGGGGGTATCCCACTCCTCTTGTTTTTAATGACCTGACACTGCCTCTAAGGGTATTAAAGACGTCGCTACATATGCTGGGCAGTTACAAAGTAAGAACAGGCTACCTGAGAGAACATGCTTGACATGGGCTACAGATGATGTCTGCCTAGTTAGCGCCATGCTTTTTCCTATTTAGCACCTTTGTGTGCTAGTTAGCACCTTCGTGTGCTAGTTAGCACCTTTCCTGTTGTTTCTCCCATAGGGTTTTCATGTTAACTAAATAATCTTCTCAGTACTATCAATGTGGAAATGTTCAACTTGCATTGACAGTTATGTATAGACTTCATTCGCATTGAGCCCGCAGTACAGAGCACTTTGGAGTAGAGGGCGCTTGAGTCTGGGCTTTCTTATTCAAAGGATATACAGAAGGATATACAGAAATCTTTGCGAGGGTATGATTATTACATCCCTTCTAGATAACAAAGATCTTCGTGAGGACAAATAAAGTACGAAAAAGTTTCATTTCCCCATGAAAATGCATGCATAAAAAAAAAAAAAAACATTTCCAGACAGACATACTGTGTCAGTCATACACTTGCTTAATATGATTATTTCCCACCCCCGCAACTTTCTGAACAGTTAAAGAAATCAATCCCATTTGATACTACCACAGGACAGCTTGCTTGCCCCCTTCACACTCCCGCTACTCTTGCTTTGAAGAGCCTTTCTCTCTGGCTTTCATCTGCTCCTCTGGCTGATGGCTGCCCTAAGTCTCTCTCGCTCGCCAGATATCTTCCTTAGCGTGTTGGGCTGGGTCAATGAGGAGGCCGCGATGCCGGTACCCCAGCAGCCTTACCAGCCCTGGGGGCAGGAGCAACCCCTGAGCTGGCCTCCTTATGGGCTTTACATTGTCACGGTCCTGCTTCTGTGTGTCTTTCTGTCTGTCTGTGTGTCTTTGTGTCAGCGTGTCTGTGTGCGACACAGGGCTAGCGTTCAGTCCGTAGGCGTCAGATTGTGCACGTGCTCCGTCCTCAGTGGGATCCACATCATGAGCGTTGCCATGACAGCTGACAATTGAATCTATATTCAATATTTTTTTAGATTTCTATTTCTATTCATTTTTGGGTCCCATTCCTTCCATCACCTGATCCGCCCCCTCCCCCCCCGCTACTCTCCCAGCACCGTTTGTCACTGCCCACGTCACGTGACCCACGGCAAGGCTGTGACACGCCATTAGCGGTCCATGGAGATATCATAAAAAATGCAACCGTACACACACACAAGACGAAAAGTCGATATGTGACAACCGGGAAAAAGAAACGCTTGTTCTCCGGTTCCCCCAGGTAGTCCCTGCGTGCGCCGTCGCTGCCGGCGCCGACAAAGTGAGCCGGTGTCAACACCGCGCCTGTCCGTCCTATGCTTGGCATTGGTTCATTTATCATCGGGCCTCCTCTAGACGCCTCCGAGAGCCACTGCCCTCCCCCTCCTCCTGTGGAGCCCTTTGTTTTTCCCTTTGTCCTCGATGTCTCCCGCCATCTTGCTCACATTCATCCTTTCTCTGTAATCTTCGTAGAAACGTCTCTTTCTTGGTTTTCCCATTGTTCCGGCTAATTGTCGGTCTCTCCGGAGCAGGCGTGGAGCCATGAAAATCAATGTGACTCTTATTCCGTTTCTTAAATGCATGTGTGTAACAAACAGAGCAATTATCCAGACCTAATCAAATGGGTAATTTGCTCATTATCTAACAAAGCCTTTCCATACCTGTGCTCTGCCCCGAATGCCAAGTTTGGCGAAGCATTTTCTCTGTGCTCAAGGTGTAAATATTTTCAACGATGACTGCCGCTGGTTATGACCTCTAGAAGTACAAACCAATCAGTGGTCAGGTGGAAGTTGTTTGAGAAATAAATGGGCCTCTTATGGAGGACTTTCCCTCAGGCTTTTCCATTATTCCATTATTTTGTTTTCCTTAATAAAAAGGACGTGGAATTTCCGCAACACCTATCTAGCAAGAAACGTTACCAGGCCAGAACTTTTTTATTCATCGTCGTTTATCATGTTGAAGTCGTACCGTTAAAGACTGAAACACCAGCCTTGATCCTGGCTAACAATGTGGCCCCACTAGACGCTGCAGATGAAACAAGGATGAGCAGGCATGTCATTGACCCAGCGTATTCACGTATGTAGATGTTCTAAAAATAATGTAACAGGTTCTACGTTTTAAAGACCCCCTCTAGACACTAATATTGCCTGCCCCCCTACACCCTAAAAGTCTCTAACAACTGTCAAAACAAGAAAACTTTGGTAGCAAAAGGGGATAATTAAGTAAGCAATCCGAGCGTCGCGAAGGACAAGGCAAATCTCTGGAGAGCGGCCTCGGGAATGGACCTCGCCACCAGTGGCTCTTATTCGTGCTCCCAAGACACGTCGTGATTCCAAAGACCGGTGAAACCTGTGCAAACAAGTGCCTTTCGTCGACATCCTTGGTTAAAGAAGCAGATTGAAGTGGCCATCAGTGGGACTCCCCAGCCCCCCCCCCCCCCCCCCCCTCCGTGTGTGCTGTGGCCGGAGGGGACGGCTGCTATTTCACTGATCTATGGATGAGCGGATGGGGATTTCACAGCTCCGGGGGGGGGCAAAGCGTTGGTCTGTATCTGATTTCTCCCCCCCCCCTCCTCTCCCCCCCCCCCCTTGTCGTCTGCGTTCTGCAGATGCCTCGGGCTGTTTCCGTGACCTCTTGGAATAAGAAAGGTCATTATCGGTAGGTGTTGGCGCGAAGAGGAGGAGGAGGGAGAGGAGGAGGAAGAGGGAAGAGGAGGAGGAAGAGGAGGAGGTGGAGGGAATAGCGATCGGTGAGCGTCGAGATGGAGGAGCGAGCGAGAACAGTTGACGCGCTCAGGGAAGGGAAGTTGAGATGAAGGAGAAGACGGACAAGAATAACGAGAGGGAGATGGACGGACAGAGACAGAGGGTTCAAAAATTAGAGGGGGGGAAAAGGGAAGTACATTTCGGTGTCTGACCTGGTCCAATCACCCCCACGATGCCCTCGTTGATCTGTCCACACCAAGGGCGCTGTTGGACGCAGACGGATGAGCCTGCCCTTACACCCGGGCCTTTCTAAAATAAAAATGTGTTCACTATGGCTCATGAAAACAGGAGGTAGGACTTGAAGCTACAATTAATGATCAGAGGAAGAACCTGTCCATCCCAAGACGAAATTGTTTTCAGTCCAATAAATGACCAATGAAAGTATGGAATATTCAATCAATGTTTTGGCAAATTAAGCATGTTGGAGGGTACTTACTGTAGTAACAGAATGATGACATTCATGTCCTTTGAACAATATTGAACAACAGACTATGCCTCACCATCAATCAGGCTGTGAACAATAAGACTCGTCAACTCAATAAAGAACACAGAAACCCTTTAGAACGAAACGCTCCCGATAATACTTCTTTGATAATGATTCTCCCTGGAGCGCTTTGAACCAGACGCGCTCCACACTTTACAGTTCCCTCGCTACTGCCTTCATAATCCCACCTTCAGAAACCACTCAGTGTGACTAGCTGTTCACACAAAGCGCTTGACCTCGTCCAATGAGCTGGGGCCTTTGAAGACAAAGCAGAGACGAACTCTGCTTCTACCCTTTTTTAACGATACAATGACTAACCTCGGCGCGCAAGCCGCCATTTTACCATTCCCCCGAACCCCCCGACCCTCCGACGGCCCATTGTGCCTCTGGATGGTGATTGCTTCCCGAGTAGAACTGTTTAATATCCCTCCCCGCGGGATGGCGTCACCAGGGACGCTAGGTCTCTGGCGCGCGCCGGAGCTCAGGACTTCTCGAGGCTAATTCTTACATCAACTGCTTATAGAAAGGACACACTGCAGGTAGCCGTTCTCCTGATGGGCATCCAGCATGCGCGAGAGGCACCACCCACAGAGAGAGAAAAAAAACATGTCTGGGGAAATATCAGCGAGAGAGTCGAGTGAGAGACAAAGAGCGAGACACACAGACAGGCAGACGGACAGGGACAGAAGTTGGGAGGCAGACAAGGGAGACTGAAAGCAAAGAGATTGACATAAAAGAATGACAGTCGTCCTAAAGAACTGGCAGAGAGCGAGCCAGAGAGACAGAGACAGAGGGAGAGATAGAGAATTGCTCTTCTTAGTGTATTCGGGTTTTCTACAGAGAAGGAATATAAGGAATAAACAGGACTAAACAACATCATTCTGTGTTGTTCATCACAGTTCCTATTACAAAAGGAAAATAAAAAGTGTCGTTTTTTTTGTGTTGGACAATGCTGACCTTTAATCAATATTTAGTCAAATAGTTGATGATATTATCTAACCCAACTTACACTGAATCCAGATAAATGTAATAATGGACCAGGTAGGGGTAAGGCACCTTCCTCATAGACTCACAATTCAGTCTCTAAACACTTGCTCAGCTAAAGAAAATCTCACAGGTTTTGTTGCTAAACAGGGAGAAAATAATTAGTTTAAAATAACCCTGCCTTGCAGAACCAATTCTAAATCACCGGTGACATGCAGAAGTCTTGTGTGCTTGCAGACACTGTTGTACCGACACTTCTTCCTTGCCCTGCGTTGCACGCATTTTATAAATCGCTGTTAATCCTTCATTTCACCAATGTTGTGGACCGAGCACACATTCGATGAAACTGAATTGAGACAATTCAATGTGACATCCATTTTCGATGTTTTCAAAAGCTCTCTCCGAGTTACAAAGGGAATTGCTAGATTTCCGGCGTCATTTCCTGTGAAAGGAGTGTAGGTCTGTTAGCGGCCCATCTTGCCAGCGTTCAAACAACAAAAAACAAAGTTACAAATCCCAAGACGTTTAGTCGTGGCGAGATCTCCTGTATCACTTTCCTGTATCACTTTTTTTTTTTGATTTCTTGCATCACAAGACCAACTTGCTCAAGGATGCTTAGGCTGGTTGTGACGTTGTGGATTGAATCCAGTATCTTTCAGTTGAGTCAAACAGCCTTCAGATTAGACCAACCATCCCCCATTATCACATTAATTAGTAGTAATTAATTCAGTGTTTTGAATTTTCACATATCAGTATAGGGATTGTGCCCAAATTAACCAGATGATTGAATGAATGAAAATGTACAGTACAATGGTCTGGGCCAAACTATCAGCAGAATATATTACCATGGATATCATAGATGAACCATTCATTAGAAAATCAAAACAACACTAAGCAGGTTCTCTCTTCTAATCACATTAGACTCTAGTGTGAAATATGTCAAACTCCACATAGAAAGAGGTTTCCAACCAAGGACATTCTTGCTGTGAGGTAACAGTGCAGTTGAAAGGAGAATGAACCCTTTCATTCTCCTTTTTTTATTCCTTCAACTCCATTTATTCAGTGATTGTCCCTTCGTTCTAAAGCACTCCCAACTGTCTGCTGTTGAAGGGTGCTGCATAAATAAAATTGCTGTGCCTTACCACGCAACCAGTTTGCCACAAATAAATACATACTGGAATAAATTGCATCTGACCTGTTATATGCGTGGTGGTAACAAAACCGTTCACCTATGCCTTTGTGTACTTTGTGTGCCTCTAGTCTATCCTTGAGTTGCGCAGGGTGGGAAAGGTATCGGCTTGTTTGGATCCGGTGAATGCATGTCCGCGTGCCCGCTGACATTTAACTTCCTAGCAAATTCTGCTACAGCATTATTTCTGCGCAATACGCTGGATGAGGGGGTGGAGATGGGAGCTGTGTTGGCAGCAGTGGTGGACCTCTCCACCTATTAGGGGCTCAGTATTAGTCATAAGGACTAGATTAGGATGGATGGTGTAAAAATGTGGATGCTATTTATACTGTTATATTCTGCATCTGTACCTTTATACGTTTTTTTCCCAGGTAGTTTCATTCTGTACTCGTTCACACTTCTAAATAATGGGACGTCCGAAATAATGTTTTGCTGGTCCCCTGTCACAACCCCGGCTCAAGGATTTGACAACCAAGGCGACACTGCACGTTGGATTCACCTCCATTCTACAATGCATTTAAGGGTAAACATATCATAATGCAGCATGAGAGGTGGGAGTGTGCATTATCAGTGGTGTGTGGAGGGTATGGTCGAATGCAAAGCAGCATTGATGGAGGTTTCAAGTGTACACAAACCAACCCAATGGCTACTTAACAGGAGCACTCGTCCGCTTCCTGTTGAAATCGCAATACTTTACACAACGTCACATCGGCCCAAAACCCCAACAAACTGAACACACCAGACAACCTGTAACCCCAGCAGCTGCTGCTCATCCCCAGCTGAATGAGTCGGGTCGTGGGACTGCGATCCCCGCTGTGTTTTCAATCAAATCCTGTGTGGGTTCCTGAGTCTGCCCCAACGGTGTCAGGAGCCCACTCTCCGCCAGAATCATTGGTATGCATGTTGGCGAATCAACAAGGACTTGAAATGTGAAACCAGAGTTAAGGCATTACAGTTTACACTGCTGATGTAGGCGGCAACTCTTGCCCATCATGTTTGTGTCAGTCACTCCTCCTCCAAATATAGGTTCAGCTTAGAAGTTCACTTCAGCAGAGTAAGCACTAATGTGTCCCCTGTCAAGCTCAGTTGGTAGGGCATGGCATCAACACTGCCAGATTTATGGGTTTGATTGCCACAAGGGCAATGGCAACAATGTATGCATTGCACTCAGAGTCCAAAGATTCTTTGGACAAAAGCGTCAAAACCAAATGGCATATCTTTATGCATTTATTTAAAGCCTGACGCATGTAAAGTCCTTATTATTCTAATACCTGCACAGATTACTTGATCTGTGTTAAGCACCACAGGATGTAAACATGTGAGCAGATAAGAGGTTTATTTGACATGATCCTCATGACAATTTCCAATTCTTACAACCTACAAGCAGGCGTCTTGAAGTCCTGGTACTTCAACATGGCCCAGTGGGCAGGTAGGGATAAATACTGTAAATTAACAGTATACAATAATCCCTACATAAGAATATTGTCAGTATTCCCCAGAGCAATTTGCCGGGGATTTCCTGGCAGACAACGCATAACTTATTCCCTTCGATGCAGATTTGCTCCTTTGATGTCGCTGCACACAAAAGAAGAATGTTAGCATGCTTAAAACCCCAATACCAGTTCTCCATTATCTTCAAACCCAGTGCGAGTCTATATGCTACACATGCAGAAGAAATTCCTTTTATTGTTGATTATGATTAGTTTCCCACTGAAATTCAAAAAGGTGGCGTTTTGAAATGCTTTCACATAAACCTCAGTTATTTCATTTCTTTGTTACCTCCTTGTTTGAAATCAATATAAATTATATGACTGATATCACTGTTTTCAACATAATTTTAATTTAATTGGTGTAGTAAATACTCAGGCGATGGGTATTTAAATGTGGACGAGTTGAATATGAAAGTAACTCAAAATTCAAAGAAATTATAAAAAGCATAAAAAAGAATGGCCTTTTCGATGCTGAAATAGAATAACCACGGTCTCCCTTATCCCATTAGATGGCAACTGTAGCCCTTGCTATTGTGTCTTTGTAAAACCAATCAGGTACAGTCACCTGGAGGCTGAACAGTAGGGAGAAACCGCTTCATGACCTTGTCGCTTTCTGCCGAACCAGCCGCTCCAACAGGAGGAGAAGCAGGGCCCAAATAAATCCAATTGCTAGAAAACACGGCTCTGATTGTAGTGGGTCAGAAGCTACCGCTGTGATGGCCTAATTTCCTTTTCCTTTTTTGAAAAGGGGGGGGGGGGGGGGGGGGGTTTAAATTTTATTTTTTTATTTTTAAGTAGAATTGCATCAACAGAACCAAGGGTGGCCGAAGAAGAGGATGTGGAAACACAGCAAGGCCGGGCAGCGGGAAGAGACGCAAGACACCCAACAACGTTCAAGTGGAGATCGAAACAAAGAGCTCTGTTTTTTGTTGTTTTTTTACATGTCTTGTATGTAAAATGAACAAATGCAATAATGAACACAAGCAACAAGCTGTTGCTTGTCCTATAGGCCAACGCGCGTAAGCAAGGCAAACACAAGGAGTGAAGGGGAGTTTAGCATCGACAACAACGCTTCTAAACACCAATCCTTCAGCTGCCATCCACACACATAATGCCAGCAGAACTGTTCGTGTTGAGTGGGCGTGTGCTGTAACACCAATGTGGGGGGGGAGGCAAAGTAGTAAAGTCTGTCCCTACGTGGTGAGTTGAATTTAAGTATGTTCCTTAGCTTTCCCTGGGTGAGTGCATCTTACCAATCTAGGGGGTAAGAAGCGGGGTACTCACCGCAGGTCCACATTCACCGCAGTCGAACAGCTCTCTCTGGGATTCACCTGCCGCCTCAGCTGTTGCCATTTATCATAAATGAGCGCCTCAACAACGCCCCCTCTGTGTGAAGTCAGTACTGACCCTAACCATGAGCACACGAAAGCTAACCCTAATCGTAAAGCTCTTCTTTTACGAGTGGTGCAAGAGAGGCGATGCAGAGAGGATACGGACATAATGGCGGCTTACCTTAGCCAACAGAGATGCCGCCATACGTTGGGTGGCTGATCTGAATACTGCCATCGGCTGCCTTTTGTAGAGCTCCTCTGAAGGCTTTGTCACCTGTATGCCGGAACCCAAACACGACACATGCATGCGCACACACGCACACACAACACATGCACATACAAACACACAGAAACAGTGCAGAAACACAACACACACAAACACCTTTTAACATACACACAAGACTCAAACAAAAGGATGCGCAAACATGAACCTCTTTAGTGCATGAGAGATCTCTCAACCCCTTATTCATAAACAGATTAATAATCCAGTTCAATTATGTCATGGCTCTTATCTGTGGATAAGAATTGGCCAAGCGCGCTACATTGGCAGGGACAGTGGGAGATATATTTATAGAGAGTGAGGCAGGCAAAGTGAATGAGAGTGGGCGTGGTAGCGAGACAAAGATAGGGACGGATGGATAGAAGCCCACTCCCTTAGTGGAAGAGAGACAAGGAGAGGGAGGGAGACCGATTTGGTAGATGACGGAGACGGAGAGACTGGACCCTACCACATATTGCCCGGGGCCGGGGGCGCCCAGAGTCTGTACGTTGTGGAAGGCGGAGTTGCGCTGGGCACGGCAGCCAAACCCCCCCTTCCTTGAGCTCTCCAGAGTGGCTCTCTTCACACTCTCCCGGGCGAGACCACAATCAAACATATTGTAGGACCCTGGGCCTGAATACAGAGAGCAGGACCTAATCAGGGACGGTTGTACGTACGTGTCCGGTGTCTTGGAAGACGCTAAGATATTTTTGGGCAGAGTCCAAAATATTGTGCGAGAGTGCGAGTGCGAGTGTGAGTGTGAGTGTGTATGTGTAAGTGTGCGTCTGTGGGTACGTGTATGTGCATGTGTGTGTGTCTAGTAGTCCAAAAACCAGCCTTTCATCATTTTTTTTGCAATTCTATCTATTTCGTGCGCACGTTTTTTAATGCTAGATTGCTGAACACCTCATAAATCCTGAGGCAGCCGTTTGGCTTCTAGTTCAAAAACCACAGCCCGGGAAATGGGACCTACAACCAATGAAACATAACTCTGTGGGTTGTTGGTGCGATGTCAGCCCACTAATCCCATCCAACTTTGGAAAAAGGTACCAATTCATTCATTGCTACGTTCCACTGCTGCTTTTTCAAACAATGGCGAACGACCGGCTCAAAACGCAAACAAAACATGTATGTGGTAGAGCATATTGCATCGTGCAAATATGGCCCAGCACTTTAAACACGCACACGCACCCACCTGGTGTGGAGTGCTTCAGACTCTGGCGCGTGAAGCGGACCGCGGTGCCTCCGAAGGGGCCCCTCATGGAGCCCAGGGGTCTCTTCAGCAGCTCCAGGGCACAGCGCGGGTCGGTGTACGTCCCGACCGGTGGGCCCTCTTCTTTGGCTGACTTGAACCTCTGTTGATCGTCAAGACGAGAAAGGGTGGTGGCAGGAAGAATGAGAGAGATAGAGAGGGGGAGATGAGAGAGGAGAAAAATAAAGGGGAGACAGACAAGAGACTTTTGAGTGTATTTGAATGCGTCTTGTCACTCATTCAGATTCCACTACGATGACAGGGACTAAAGCTGCTGCCTCCACATAAGCCTATGCTCATGTTTCCACCTACATGTATCCAGCAGAGGCACAGCACCCCCACTGGAATACTAGTGAAACTGCACACAGCCATTCAAATAAATGGCCCAAAATGCTATTGTTTTTTACTCAAAAGCATATGACATAGGTTCCTCCCCCACTGCAACCCCTCAATGTCACATTGTTATCAATGAAATTGGAGACATTTTCTGAAAAAATACAGTAAAATTGTGTTCTGCTATAGAAGAATAAAATTACAGTACACAATACTGCAATGCAACTGCAGAACCTCGTGTTATCAAAAGCAACCTATATTCACATAACCTAGTACAAGTTAACACTAGCTTGTAGAACACAAAGTTATCGATATGAATGATCAATACATATAACAGAAAGCGATATCTGTAGGTCTATGAATGTAATTTCACACTATTGATAGCTCCCTGTTTAGCTAGCTGAGAAAAATAGGGTGTTACCTCCACCATGTCCTACAACATGTGCAAAGACCAAGGTGACTATGACAAAGGTACCCAATAGGGACTAGTTAAACTGATAGGCTAGAGCCGTCAAAGACAGATCTTGGTGCAATTAAAAACGATGTCCCTCTTTGCCAAACGAAAATACCTACTGGCAACTGATTGATTTGGGGGGGGGGGGGTATTCAGTTAATGTAATCTCAACATTGCTACCTGACCAATAGCTGCTACTTATTTTACCCACTGGACTTTAAATGCGACAGAAATGTGTCTCACCAACATTTGGGCTCACATGCTATTGCTTGTTATATTATTGTACCGTTGTGAGGGACCATTTCTGTTGGAATGCAACAGAGCCCTACTTGAATCAGTGATCACACTAAAACCTCTCTGAGTCCATCAGCACCGTGAACGCGGTCATTAGCATCTTGCACACGCCTGTGCACGTGCACTTGAACTTGCACGCCTGTGCAGGTGCACTTGCACATCAACATAGTGTCCCCACGAGGGAAACACAGATTAGAGATTGGATATTTGTCACACATGTGCTACTGACATGTAAGACCAATATCTGATATCTAATACAAATGTTGCACTGAAATTTAAAGAAATTAGTGCACGAGACAAATTTACTTAACACGGAGAAATCTGCATTTACAAGAGAAAGATATGCTCAACAAATGGATTGTATAAAACTGGCCACATCCAGACAGGCTGAACAAGAAAGGACACAGATTATACGCTACAAACATCCACAACAACACAGATGAATCATCAAGCATTTGACCGAGCAGGAGGAAAGGAAAATCATGATAAACAGGGTGAGTGCAAGGCGGGGCGGTCGGGACAGAAGAAGAGCAGAGAAAACGAGAGAGGGAGGGAGGGAGAGAGGAAAGGAAAAAATAAAAGATGAGGAAGCGCAAAAAGGATAGCGCCACAAGAAGTGTGGTGGCAGTTTGTATCACCGCAAGGAGGTGTCCTAAAAGAGCCTCATTAAGAGTCTGGATTTATACTGCAGGACAGAGCCACCTGTCAAGGTACACTGGCCTCTCCGCTGTCCTTGTTGAAGCCTAATTTATAGTCACTGAAGACATTTTTAAGCTTGCCATTAAAGGCTTCACATGCAGCATTTTTTAACGGGTAAATTTCTGCCCGTAAAATGCGTGATAAAACAAGGACTGATGTTGCAGGTTCATGATGCATGGGATGCAAAAGAGCAAAAGGAGGGCTTGGGCTTTTCTGTGTTGTATCCTATATGTAAGTTGGGAAGGAAGTTACTAACTTAAAGAAAGAAACAATATATCTTTTGAATAACATAATGGAGTAAGTCATGATTAAAGTGGGGCTTTCAAATTCAGTCTAACATTGGGTCGATTTTTGAGGTTTGATGCATAAAAATTTTCTGATTCAGCACAGAAATAAGTGGGATATTTTATTCAGAAATGACTCGTTATCATGAAAATCAGACTCTTTTTGGTTTTGTGGCTTTCTAATCTCTCCGTATGCGGTTGGATATTTCCTTTCCAAAAGACCTTACAAGTGTCTATCTGTAAGCTATGTGCCAAACTGCTATCATTAAGTTAGCAAACTGCTTTTACACAGACAGACAGACAGACATTGTGTGCCTGAAATTGCTTCCCCTGCAGCAGTAAAGGGGGATTTCTTTAAGGGGAAAGAAAACTACAATCAGAAAAGATTCTAATGAGAAAATGAAGAAGAAGAAAAGGGAAGAGAGAACAGTGACACAGTGGGGGAGGGAAGGACGGAGAGAGGGATGGATTACAAAGGAGCAAAAGGTGATGTTGACGTGCGGAGTGGGGAGGTGAAATAATAGGCATTGGGGGAAGAAGCAGAAGACAGGGCGGCATTCAGCCAACCAGCGGAGGACTAGGGGTCCGGGGGGAGACGGGGGAATGAGATGTCAAGGAGTAAAGCGTGGCGAGGAGGAGGGGTGGTGGTGGGGGGCTTTGATACTAGGGGGAACATTTGGGAGCGCCGTTGAAATGGAAGATTCCAGCTGTTCCTCTTATCTTTTCATTCATACACTCCCCGCACCACCCCCCGACTGCACCCACAGCCCCCCTCTTCCCTCTTTTTCCTCTCTCCTTCCTCTTCCTACTTCGAATTCCTTCTTTCGATGCAGGATACCGGCATAACCCCCCCCCCCCCACGCACACACACACACACACACACACACACACACACACCAACCCCCCACTGGGAGAGACCCAGATCTGAGGAGCTGTTGCTTGTTTCTCTACGGAAAAAATATCATTTATGAGGCTTTGGCATGCGCACGTGCACACACACGCATGCATGCCCACGTGCACACACACGCATGCATGCCCATGTGCACACACACGCATGCATGCCCACGTGCACACACACGCATGCATGCCCACAGGAGGGGAGGACGACTTCACAGGGTCGAGCAAGGCAGTACAACGCAGCATGCGGCCATGGAAAACCAGGTCATGGCCCGCGGTTGCCACACACACACACACACACACACACACACACACACACACACACACACACACACACACACACACACACACACACACACACACACACACACACACACACACACACACACACACACACACACACACACACACACACACTACGCCCATGAAACTTTGATGGCGCATTCTCATTATAGCAAATGGATTACGTTAGACTATTGAACTAGAAGAGTAAAGGGCTCACACACACACAGAGGGCCCTACCTTGAAACCTTGAATACACTGACACATGTGTCGTTGCTAGTTTTTCTGGCGCAAACGTTCCCTGGTGCTATTTTTCAGTTTCAGAAAACAATTGCGCCACAAACCAGGAAATACCTGGTTTAAAGTCAGTGGCGCGTTGTTCAGATGCTATTTTAAGGGCGCATGTATAATGTTGCTTGTGCACCTCGTGCATACACTTTTCTTCTTTCATCTACCTTTAGCCACACATTCTTGGTAAACTTTTTGGGAAAGAACAGCTGATACAACGGTAATAAGTTGTACTTTTCAATCAATGCATCTGCAAACACCGTACAGCAAACACATATTTTCTTCTATTCTTCCATTTCTTCTTCTATTGCGTATATCATTAAATAGAACCATAGCTACCGCATATCATAGGTTTGTTACGTTTTCTTTGCCGAAATTTATTTGAGGTGTTTCTGATGTTGTGGAAGAAAACGCTTTTCCATGTGTGAACTAGGCCATATTATTTGGCCATAAACTGAGCCATTTGAAGTTTGAAATTCGTATGGTCATGCATCTGTCTCATCGGAGACTGCAGACGCGCTGTCAAAGTATCAACTCGTCAGATTCAAATGCGCTCATGGCTCTTAAAGGGGATGGGAGCTGGCACTCTCATTGGTTTATTGCACGTTACTCCCAAACCACACCTACGGGTAAATAGGCTACTTCAGACCAACCCCTTTTTAGATTTGCGCTGGGCGCAAGAGTCATTAATGCACCGGTAAAATAGCAACATCGCCATAGAACCGCCCACAAAGCTTCTGGCGCTTGGCGCTTCTCACTTGCGTTTCAGACCATTGAAATAGGGCCCAGAGAGAGAGAGTGTGAGTGAGTGAGTGAGTGAGTGAGTGAGTGAGTGAGTGAGTGAGTGAGTGAGTGAGTGAGTGAGTGAGTGTGCGTGTGTAAACTAAGCTATTATATTTTCCCGTGTTTCCTCAGCATTCTTATGAGTCTATATCTTACCTTGAGCTTCTATGAGTTTATGCATGCATGCAAATGCATATAAATTCTCAAAACTGTGACCCACGGTTATATACATAATAAAGGAGATGATAAGCAATCTATATTGATACGTTTATGAATGATAAAGATGGAGAATCTACAATTCCTTTTAAACAGATGATGTTCTGGAAACAGAAAATAATAATTACTGCTTCTACATTTTTGCCTGCAAAAACTAAATTCACACAAAGTTATAACGCATGGAGGACTTTTTTAAGAATAATAAGTGCTGCACATTGTAAAACAATTCAATACTTTGCACATTGCCTAGGTTTAATGTAATGAAGGAATACACTGATTAGTAGATTACATGTAGTAATCTACTAATCTACTACATCAGTAGAAATACATACAACATTTCACAATGACAAAGGTCTGTCTTGATAGTAGTTGGATAACATTAGACAGAGGCTTTGAACCACTATGAATACCTCTGAACCTCTGGTCTCTTGGAAAGATTATCTCTTGGCCCTATGTTCTGCTTTGTGTCTAACATCTGAGTAGGCCTGACCCCATTGAAACAAGTCACGCGGATCACAGATCCACATCAAGGCGACTAAAACACCTTTCCTAGGAAGTGGATGCCATAAACCAGGGCATCCACTGGCAGAATGATTGGCACACATACAAGGTTTACAACGATGGTGGGGGAACAGGCCATCTAATTACAGCAATGTCCCGCTTTCCCACAATGCAGGCAGTGCGCGGTTAACTGCACTCTTGACAGCTAAGACAGGGCAACGAGTGAGAATAAAAAAAGGTATTGCCACTCACTTGACGTCCAAATTCTATTGGACGCAAACCTAAACCTCCCCAATTCGGCGGCCTGGATTAAACATATCCCTTCCTTGTGAAGCAATAAACATTTGAAATGAAACATATTTTTCAGCTTTGACAGTTCCCTAGCACCGCAATATCGATTGTACTCTTTTGTCTTGGATATAAAATCAGTCCGTTACATTACATTTCACATGCCAACACTAACACAGGCACTGACGGCCTTCACCCCTCTGTGCTGAAATTAAAAAAACGGATGGCTTCTAGTGAGCTGTCAGTAGTGTCCCAGCAGTAGACACATTCATTTCCTTGACCGCCCGTCAACAGTTGTGATGCGAGAGCTAGTATGTGACGGGGACTTTTGATTTATTTCTGAAGTACATTTCTGTAGTGCGCAATGTGTCTGCATGTAACTTTAGAAATGAGGCCCCTTGATGTGTCTCCTCCTCCAGATGTTAACGTGTGTATGTGCGTGCGTGTGTGCGTGTGTGTTCGCGGTGTCAATTAAGACAGCTCTTCGCACTCGGGCACAGGCTTGTCGGCATGACAACACCAAATGGGAGCTCAGTCATCCATGGGACTTAGAAACACGCCGTTCCACATATTTTATATTCTCCCCGCAGAGTCTTCAAATAAACTTATCCTAACCCCCCCATCCGAAGCCTCCCTGCTCTCGCCGCATATCAATTAGACCGCAAGGGTCCGGCTCATTACCTTGGATTTAAAAATTAATCTAACGTGTTCATTTCAAAAGTCTGCCGCCTCCTTTGAGGACTCAAATAGAGGATTTGGTTTTCTCTCTCGTCATTTCAATATTCCCCAGAGCCTCAGGCTTCTGGTTGTCTCGATGTTGAAGAACATCATGAAAGGACAGCGAGGGACGAAAAGAAAATCACAAATTGATTAAATAATAATGACTAACGAATAAACAATGACTCTGCGCAAATAGCTTGGTGGCCTTCCTCTGTTTATTTGGAATTAATTAATATGCTTCTACCTTATTGCCACCATCATTCTCCTTATTGCTGCGGCCTTGGGCCGGTTTGTTTGTCGTGAAACAAGTGCACTTTTAACAAAAGCGCCTTGCTAAAAACCCTGACATGCATGGAAGTAGGAGCAACCCTGAACCTGGGGCGATCACAGAAGGCGTTGGAAGAACCAAGGACCTTCCTCTTGCCGTGAGGCATCGGTGCCCACCAGGTCCCCGAGCTATCAAAAAGCCACGGTGAAATGTACAGAACAACACTTGACTCCCTACAACACAACACACTTTTTATTTACTTTGTACGCTACAGGCTCTCTGTTGCCTTCTAAGGCGAAAGAGACCGTGTCATTCATAAAATATTTTCAAAGAACTTTCGCGAAAGACCTTCCTCATCATTATCATACAGTCAAGATACAATTTAATGTAATTCATTGTTTTTGATTCAATGATACCAAAAAAAGGTTATGAAGCAACCGTAGGAAATTATTCTGTGCAGATATAATGAATACATATTGCTTTCTTTATTTCAAAGTGTTATAGGGAAAACAAACACAAATTTAGAAATATTTAACTGCGCCCATGCAAAGGGCGACTGGGACCTGATATAAGATCCACTATTCAAACCGCACGCATTGCATACATTATACGAGAATAAATGCAATCACATTTTCGATTGTGTTGCTCTTTGTGCACACAAACAGTGGTTGAGCAAACAACTCCACCACACCATAGAGAAACTAATCTGGCATGTGATGCATGCAAACAGGAGCTACTCAATTAATTTCCCCCTGAAAGGAAACGCGTTAAGCCCACATTGGTCAAACTCTGAAAAATACTTAGTCCAGTGCTTGCCCTCCAATCGGCCAAAGTAAAAAAAAGTGATCCCAAAGTATGGTTTATTTTTAACGGTGACGGTGGCAGAACAGGGCTACAGGATACATTGGTCGATGGACACAAAGAGAGACAAGACATGCATGCGATCCAATCAAAGGAACTATGAACTTTGACCTTATTTCTAGATTCACAAACATTTCTACCTTCTTTACTTTCGAAAAGGGTAAAGGTCACACTAAGGTCACACAAGTAACAAGCCTGACTCAGCGAAATCCCATAGTGATATACACACACACTCTATAAAATGACCCCCCAGCGTGAAGGCCTGCCAAGGCCAGACAGGGGGCACGGGTAGGTCTGTCTGCAGCGTACCTTGGTTTCAGAGAGGAAGGGAGGACAGCTGATGGATGGGTTGTCGTTGCCATCCACAGGCTTGTCAAACTGACCCCTGATATGGTACTGGCCCGGACCAGGCACGCTCTGGTGGAGGGGAGAGAACACACAAATGGAAGTAAACTTAACGTTTAAACAGAGGGTTATGTTTCAGTGACGCTCGCAGAATTTATTTGGTGATTAGTTTCACTTTTGTTTTCGGATGGAAATTAAACAAACACATTCTAGGCGCCATGAAGCTAAGGAGGTAGAGCGGGTTGATTGGTAACCAGAAGGTTGCTAGTTCCATCACTGGCTCCTCCTAGCTAGAGCTGTCGAGCTGTCCCTGAGCAAGACACCTCACCCTAACTGCTTCCCGACAAGCTGGCTCTCGCCTTGCATGGCTAGGTTAGGCAGGGTGAATGTTAGGCAAAGCGCTTTGAGTGGCCACTGGCTTGAAAAGCGCTGTGTAAATGCAGTCTATTTACCATTTACACTTTTTTTACTGAACACAATATACTGTATATATCTATGAAGAGTGCAGCCCGAAGAAGAGAGGGTGAATGGTTTGTTCATACGGAGGGTCGTCATCGAATGGAACAGAGAAGTGTTGTAATTAAAGCAACAGCAACAACAACAACAAACAAGATGGGAACATGAGGAACAAGGATAAAAAGGGTAAAAGAGAGAAGATATCGAAATTGACTAAAGCTGAGTCATAATTAAAGCTCTGTTACACATACACACACACATACACAAACACACACACACACACACAGTATTTGTGGTACATGGTTGTTTAGTGGCAGTCTAGGGCTACAACAATTAGCTGCTTCATTACACTCACAGTATTATCAGTTGCCAGCAGAGACGTTATGAAGGACATCGTTCGTGGAGTCACAGACACAAACCACCTGCAAAACCATAAGCTCTTTGTGAGGCAAAACATGTTGCACTCCTTCACTTTTCAAATCAATCTGTTTTGCAGTATTTCTACCGAGGGGAAAAGAGTACTTCAGCGGGGAGACACACTGATCCTGGGTATCCAGGCGGCCTGGCGCATTCGTAACGCAACAACCTTGGCTTTGCGGCTCGCCGACAAACAGGGAGGTGGGCGAAGGTCAATTCCGGATAACATAGTAGTCCAAACCATCATGTCTCAAAATGACACTGTAACTCCCATAGGAAAATGGAGGGCATCCAGCTAAGATGAAAAAGACCGTCGCAGCGTTCGCAAGCAGTGTACTTGATAGGATCGTGGTCCGGGACAGCCAGGTTAATTTTCCCAGCGGCTCAGTGAAGCGTGTGAATACACATGCATATTATAGTATACACAAACACGCGCGTTAGGTTAATTAGGCGCAAGAGCACTTCGCTGGCCGTCCTCCCTTCTCCTGGGCCTGTTTAAGTCAATTGAGACGTGTGAGGTCAAGTACACGCCGCACACACACACGCACACACACAGAGCTAGATTTAGACAATCAATTATCCACGAGTGCATGGTGGGAGTTTGGTCAAGTGCTTGCGGAGGGGCTCACTAAATATGCATACACGCACACACACACGCACACACACACACAGCCACACTCAAACAATCCACCTATATTGAATAGTGTGTGATACCTTCTATCCAGTATTTTTGCATTACAAAGGAAATGTGTCATATATCAGTGTCTCATCTGGACGCTGTAAACTTCAAATGGCAATAAATGTCTTGAACGCGTTGTGCTAATTTAACTTTGCATCATTTAGATTTACCTTTGAGTGGGTGACGGGGTCATTAATCAACAGTGGAAGGGATCCCCTTCAGACACTTGTCTCTGAAACAGCAATGTTCGGTGACATGGCGCCATTGATACTTGATAAGGGACTCTGACGCTTACACACTTCAGTCGAGCCAGTTCAAGATTCACTGACTCACTTTGCCATGGAGGGGGAAACTCAGGGCTTGATCGCGCATCGCAGCACTGGGTTTCCTCGTTTGTCGCCAGTGGCTACGACGACATAATCCTGGAAGATGATTATTTGGAGCTTGGAGGAGCTTTTCTTTATGAATGTGTGTTGACTTAATAGGAGAGTTATTGTGCGTAAGATGGAGGCCCCCCGCCAGCCCCACAGTAGCAGCAGTCACCCGGGGTCATTAGAGCTGGTGTGTCTGGCCAAACTCTGGGAAGGCAAAGTGTTTGTCCAGGGTGTCCCCGCTGCTGGTAATGACCCATCTGCTGTGTGTGTGTGTGTGTGTGTGTGTGTGTGTGTGTGTGTGTGTGTGTGTGTGTGTGTGTGTGTGTGTGTGTGTGTGTGTGTGTGTGTCAGGTACAACACTAATGATGACAGATGAGAGTGCCGACTAAGCGGCAGCAGGGGGTCCGGCCACGGCAGGAGTGAACACACACACACACACACACACACACACACACACACACACACACACGCACGCACACACACACTTTGAAACAGCAGTCACAGAGTGTATTTTACTCCAATAGAAAGATTCTGTCCATCTATCAAGTGTCTTTGTATCTGCACATCTATTTCTATTGATCTTGCAAGCCATTGTAGTAACGAATGACGCTGTGGAAAAGAGGGGCAAAAAGAGAAGATGAGAGAAGACGAGTAAAGAAAACCGAACAGAGAGGATGAAGACCTTGACAGGCAGGGCAGGTTCACCTAACCCCCCCCCCCCCCACCCCCTCCAGCTCCCCATAAAACGTAGCCAGCCGTTTCTCAAACTCTGCCTCACCCACTCAAAGCCAGCGAGCGGAGAGGAAAGGAGGAGGGCTCAGGTAGCCTTATCCTGGCTGCATGCTCAAGTTCATACACAGGTGAGTTACTCCCCACCACTCCTCCAGCTACGGTGTATCAATGACTGAGTGACCGTGTGTGTGACCATGCGTGAGTGTGGGCACAGTTGTGCGTGCGGGCAGTGCGTGCGGGTGCGGTTGTGCGTGCGGCTACTTCTGCTAAAAGCTTATGCTCTACTGCCCTCTAGGGGTGGTAAGGTAAACTAAATATTTACATCTTGAGTGCTGACATGACTTGAGAGCAGTATTTATATTAAGAATTCATATACTACTTACAATATTTAACAGCCCAGCACAAATTAGTGTTCTGCTCTGACAATGATGTGTGTTGGAAGGCATGTGAATGAGCCATAATAATAATAATAATAATAATCCTCCTACAAGATCATGAGATGGTTTGTCGGGTGTACTATGTCCTGCATACTATGTCTAACTTTATACTATTGAGTAGTTTAGCAGACATTCATCAAAGCGACTTGCATTGAATTGTAGATGTGCTTAATGAGCAGGGAGGATAAGGTTAGACATCTTGTGCAGGGACAGTTCACAGGTAATTCAAACCAAGATAATTGTGGCACCTCACACTCAATAGGAATAAGGAATTAGCTTTGGCCTTGGAAATCAGAATGCAGGCCCCATTTTTCACCATTGGGTTTTCTGATGACTATATATGATGAATATGTCCACTATGATAAATAGCGTATATGCATAGATACTAGGGGTGTTACGATTCACCGAAACAAATCGGTATCCGGTTGGATTAACACAGATGCGACTACATCGATACGTGACCCCTGAATCCATTTAAAATGTCCAAGAATCTGTCGATGCAGCGATTTAACGTTGCAATTCGGTTGAGTGAAGCTTCGGCCTGATATCAAGACAGTCAACACATTTCATTCCGTTTCCATACGGATCCGGAAAATGAAACTTAAGGTAGCGGGCGGGTCCGCGTGTGTGCTTGTGTATATCTCCGCTCGCGCCCTGCGTCTCCGCATTATTTTAATTAATAGAAAATTATTGTGTTAACGTTAAACTAATATTAACTGTATCTATCAGATTGATCGCACCGGATCATTAGTACATTGCCTCGAATCGCATCGAATCGTTCCACATTAAAATGTATCGTCCCTGAATCGTATCGTAGCACATGAATCTAGATACGCATCGGATCGTCATATAAAGGAGAGATGCACACCCCTAATAGACACACTTTCTAGACATTTTCTGAACTGACCTTGCCAACCCGCCAAATATAGGTACTAGGTACAGACAAACACACACACACACAGATACTTCAACAATTCATGGTTATACAGAGACGCACACGAGCTATGTGTGTGAGAGACCTAAGACAATACACGGTGACACAGAGGGATAAAACAAGACACTCAGGACCATACATTGATGCAGACAAACGTTGGCAGTACCTTCTTCTCCTCTTGCATCACCACCAGATCATGGTAGCGAGGGAGGCTGGGCTCCAGCCTGCTCCTCTGCTCACTACGCAAGTTCACATTCTCATAGGTGGACCGCTGGACTCTGGGAGGGAGGGGAGGGAGGGAAGGGAAGGGAGATAGGAAGGAAGGAAGGAAGGAAGGAAGGAAGGAAGGAAGGAAGGAAGGAAGGAAGGAAGGAAGGAAGGAAGGAAGGAAGGAAGGAAGGAAGGAAATAAGGAAAGCATGAAAATAACCAGTTCAGGACAGCCACTATGAGATGAAATGGATGCTTTGCACTGCTGTTTTTTATAAAATAATTACCATGAGTGCATTCGACCCGAAATGCATACTCGCTTTTGAGTGTCTTCAATACTGTTATTTCTGCGTTTGTGTTGGTTGTGGGTATGTGTCTGCAGTGGCCCTCCCACGCTATTGGATTAGTTGTTGTTGATGCCTTTGTGAATAACGCTGCTCAATATTCTCAAAGTGCTTAGTAAGGCGCAGGCACGGCCTGGGCGAGGTGAGTGATGTCAAACATAATACCTTGGCTCCAGAAACACCGGAGTAATATTTCATGCTGTCTGGACAGATCGTCTATTCTGCAAACTCCTCAATAAGACTATTTACTCTCCAATATTAGCTGCTTTCGGGCTTGTGTTACGCAAGCCTTATTGTTCCTTTATCACGGCTGCCAATATTCGAAAAAATACCAAAAACGACAAATATTACTATAATTATATGGGGCGTGTCATTTGTTGATCCGTCCATTTTCTTTTTAAGTGTGCTGTCCCAATATAAGTAACCGCAGGTGGAGATGACCGCGAATACAAATATTTAAAAATAATGATCTGATCAAATATGTGAGTGCACCAAAATAGACACCTTATTTACAGCTGAACACGTTTCCTGCTGTACGTTTCGAATGTGATTGGCTGTTGAAAGTGGTGTGGTACTCACTGGTCTAGTTTGTACTTTCCCGGACCTGGGCCCTCGGAAATCTTCACCTCCGCTCTCTTCCCGGTCATGTTCCCGAAATGGACGCCTTTATATTTGTGGACAGAACTCTCTTGCTCTGACTAGGATGTGAGAAAGAGAAAGAGAAAGAGAAAGAGAAAGAGAGAGAATAAACGGCAAGACACCGGGGCTGAATGAAACAAGAAGTTCAGGCAAGTATGTCAGGGTCGGGCCGAGACCCTCCGTCTTCTCTTATCTCCCCCAGCTAAACATCAAGGCTTCGCTCCGGACCTATCAGGTCTACTCGCGCACCTTTCCTCCACAGTTGAATGCCCTAGAAAGGCCATCAGAGTATAGGAGGAGGCAATTAGTGTCTCCACCGTGTTTTTAAGATACTAGCTTGTGGATGGCAGGGGAAAGATAGGAGAATGGTAATGGCCAAGACCCATTGAACGATCCTCCAAATGCAGAGGGTTTGTAGTCCTTTCAGCTGGGCACTGCATGTTTTAAAGATAAGATGGGGAGCAGAAGGATGTTCCCTTGGACTGGAGAATATCGACACACCAGAGAAGTATAATATCACGGCGAACAAAGGAAAAATATCTGCAGTTACTTTTCAGTCCCCTTTATGGATAACGCATTATGGATTTTCTATGTAACTGTGAAAATAACAAAGAGGAGCAAAGCCATTATGTGTATTCTCCACAAGATATCGAAACTTGTTTGTAGACCATGAAGGTCATTTATTTTATGCTGGAAGCATTACAAGTTTCTAAATAAATGAATTATGGCAATTGACGTATCTTCCACATGGCAGCCCAAGTTTTCTCTCCAAAAAAACTTCTGTGACTTTGAAGCGCTTTGAGAACTTTGTAGCACTCTTTCTTTTTTCTCCTTATCCCGACTTAGAAAGTCATTGTTGAAAATATCTGAGCTTATGCCCTCTGGGATGTTTTGATCAGTTTTTGATAAGAACAAAGAGGGAACGGGGTTGTTGACGTGCCAAAAGAACTGGAAGCAGTTTGGCATCAGCATTCGGAGTCTCCGACAAACACAAATTGAACAAGCTTAAGCCATAACACAGATGACATTGAGCTCAGCACTCACACAACTGTCTAGTGATGTCATCAAGGAGGGCTTTAAAAAAAAAAAAAAAAAAAAAAACGGTGCTTGGGGTACAAGCACTGTCTTTCCACTTTGATTAAGTGGCACAAAGGGACTTTCAAAATTCCTCTGAAAATGTCCAAGTACATTTGAGTCTGCAGATGTGGCGGTTGGCATTTCTCCAAGTTACCTCAGAATTCCCCCTCATGCCATGACCTCACAGCCCCAAAAAGACCACTAAGATGTTTTCATCTAACCTGTGGGGGTCATGATTACTTGATTCAATATGTCTTCCGATGTTTTTCTTCTACCATTCCTCACCGGCACTCATTTAAATAGTTTCTGAAGGCCGTCAGCTGTGCTGTCACTGCCAACCCACAGACTGCTGACTAGTGGTTCCATTGTGTCAGTCAATACAGACAAATATTTATGTGGATAGTTTACTCAGCAAAATCTGTTTATTCATAATAACAATTAGGCTTTTAGTAGACGCTTTTATCCCCAATGATTGAGAGGAGAGGCAGAAAACAATTAAATATTGATGAAGTGCACGATATAATGTACTTGCACACAAAAGGTGGATTCAAACCAAGCAGAAAAGAAATGGAATCGAGAAACTCGCAAGACAGTATTGATGCAGGCGTTGGGAGCTCCGAAGTCACGGCCCCCCACTTCCTCCCCGCCCGCACGTTGACTCAACCTCGGCCCACCACTCAAGGACACCTCTACTTCTCCCCCTGGTCATTAAGCATTGAATAATGGCTTCATCCCAGGCATTTTTATGTGAATATTCAAATATGGCTTAAAGAAAAATTCCAAATGGCCCTCTTTGTTGCCGTGTATAATGGGTGAGCGTCGTTGTGCAGTGACTTTAAGTGGCCCCGCATTCATTAGCTATGGAAATAAGTTGGGAGGGTTCAAAAGATGTGCATTAGATCTGCCTGCCACTAATGGACCACATCTCATGGGCAGAGTAGGTGCTCTCAGACACACACCCACAGTAATGTATCCTCTGGTAAATTCTCTAACACACTAAATAACTGTGCGTGTGTTTGTGTGAGTGTGTGTGTGATTAGTGCATTTGTGTCTGGGAAGGTGATATGTGCTGCAGTACCAGCAGTGGGCTGTAGAAGGCCGGGCCCAGGGTGACGTCTCTGGCCGGGGGCGGCTGCTTACAGAGCGCGCCCCTCGAGTCGTGCTGGTAGCCATAGGCCTGGCCCGGGGATGGGATAGACGGGATGCCTGCCTGGGAGCCCAGTCGCACCTGGTTGGGGACTGCCGGCAGACCCTGCAAAGACCGAGAGAGGGGGAAGAGAAAAACAGGGAGCGAGAGACCGGAAGATCAGACAGAAAGTAAAAGAAAGGGAACTTGTCGAAAAAGGATCAAAACAAATACGTCCATTACAATATCAGCTTCTTGTGTTAGTCCTGACATGATATCACTAAGATATATTTTGCAGTCTCTAAAACATTTCTCAAATTATCTATTTTAAACTGCATTATGTGAAAACATCTTCCAATAGAACAGCCTTTTTACAAGCGTCGCTTAGGTCTCAATTGTAGCTGAGCCAGAGCTCTAAATGTTAATTTGATATAAGAGGTTATCAGTCCCTTGGCCACTGCCCTTGGTGACTCATTCTAGTCAGCCAGCGAAAAGGGGCTGAAAACCGCCAACAGAACTTTTGCAAAAACCACTTAATATAGACACTTCCTTCACTGCCCTGCACTCTGCCTTGTTAGGGGTACAAGCAGCAAAGTTCGAATCCTGATTAGAGCATTATGAACAAGCTGAACATGACATTCTGTCATTGCCACTAATTTAAGAAACACAACATTGAACAGCACCTGAAATTCATCAGGCAATCAACATTCCTGCTCATTAGTTTCCAAGAATCTGACTGCCAAGACACAGTATGGTATTAAGGGGAACTTCTTCATTAACCATTTTTCATTTATAATTAACTCTGTCATATTTATATTTCTTTCGTCAGTGTTCTTGAATACAAAGGTTTAATTTCCCCAGAATTTCAGGCATATGCTTTTAAGAAAACCCTTAATTTACTTGAGAAATGTGTTATTGGAGGTTTCTGGATGTTGAATGCTTATCAATAGACATTTTGACCATGTGAATGAGGCTGCAGTTCAGGTGAACAGGTGATCCTTGGGTTGAGAGTTCAAATCCCAATTATAGCATGCTGAACATGACATTCGGCCATTGCTTTGCAGCTCACCTGAAAGCCGAGGCACAGTATTGCATTAAGTGGAACGTCTTCATCACATCTTTCCTTCATAATTATTTCTCATATTTATATATCTTGCATTAGTGTGTTCTTGACTTTTAATTTTGCGCTTGCGGTTATTTTTTTACTTGCATTAGCATTAGCTTCAGTCAAGTCCCCTCTAGTATTTTCTTTTGGGGAACTCCACAAGCTTTTCAGAAGGAACAGAAGAGGGATCCCTCCTTCCTGCGATGGTTAGCAATCAGCTTCTATTAGCGTTACTTAATATTGCATACCGAACTATTAAGGCCCTTCCTAGCCAGCCTCTCTTTGGCTGACTTGGCTCTTAGCAGGTTCCCCGAGGCTGGCAGTACATTGTAGGCCCCAGGGCCCGGACCCTCCGGAAGCTGCTCCTGAAAGCGCCTGGTGCGGTTCTGGAGAGTCTGACCACCCTGGATCTTGGACTGTAGGGAAAGGAAAGACGCCAGATGAGAGGGACGCTCATGAGACAGTGTTTTTTATTTTACATTGGTCACTATTTTCTTTAAAAACGTTTTAAAACGTATTTTACATCCGTCTGTATTGCTGTAATATGTGAAATTTGCTGATATTTAGAAACGTTAATGAGAACGGATGTTCTTAAGGAGCATTACTAAACTGTGAAACTGTTTCAAACTACTGATACAATGGAATTATCCGTTTTAATGACGCTAGAGACGTACAAGTGTGAACTGATAGCCTACCTTAAACTGTGAGCAGTCATACTGTCCAGGTCCAGGAAAGAATATGCAGTCACTGGACATGCTGAACGCGGAACCTCTGTTGGCCAGGGAAAGGAATGGGGCAAAGCAATCTGGGGACAATTGTAATAGTCAAGTGGATTCTTACAACATTATATAACAACTTCAAATACATTTGTATCCACCGAAACAGCAAATAATACCTGATTTAGCATGTTTGTTTGGGATAACGTCGTATGACCCTGGTCCGACTTCGGCAGATGTACTGCCCACGGTGGAGAACGTTACTCTTTGAGCACGTCCATACATGTTGATTACTAGGCTTCGAGTTAATTGATTAATGGATTAATGCATCGCTAAAAACGACTGTCTTCTTTCTTTTTCTGATCTCTATCGAATACATTCGTCCACTGCCTCTCTCTCTCTCACTGGGCGCTATGTTACTTTGTGAGCGTCGTTGCTTGGACACGCTGCATAATGTGCGTACTAACGCGCGGCGTGTATATAACATTGTACCACTGCACACGTGGAAATAAAACAATGAACCCATGACCAATTATTTAATAGTTGTATGTTGCTGGTTTGTTATTTGATTGTCCAGAAAGACCAAATGATGAATAACATTTTGGGATTCCTAAACAGGTTTAGAAGTTGTGACATGTTCTAAATGGCTCAATACCGCCACCTGGCGACAGAGAATAGTCCATATATGACAAATAGACATATCATTATGACTACATTTTAATGTAATAATGATGTATTTTAAAATCATCCTTGAAAACTAAACGAATAATGTGCATTTTTTTAATATATAAAATTACTTATTTTACAGTAATGCATAGGAACTATTTAATAATTTAGTAAACGTGATGATTTAAAGTGATTACAGTGAATATAATGGGAGCGGAGGGGGGGGTAAGATCCAAGGCTAATAAAGACCCATGTTGTTTGAAAGATTATCTTTTGTGACCTAATTTAAAACGAGGGCGTTTAAAGCTGAAGGATAAAAATCAGGAAAGGTTGAAGTTGAAAATAAATTCTGAAGTGACGCCATGCCGATAGGGGGGCGCAGTGGACTTGAGGAGCGTGACGGGCCAACCGTATCCCTCGAAGAAGACCCTGTTGCTAGCATCACATCTAGTTTCCTGCTGTCATCTGCTTCCTCGGTGTCATCGGGCCAACTGCTTTCCATTCATTTATTTCCAATCACTTACACGAAATCCTTACTCCATTAGTCGTTGACTACTCTGTAATATGAAGGGGTTAAAGATCGTGACCGTGCTGTCGTGTGTGTTGGTGTCTTTGTTCTGTGTGGCGGAGGCTGCAAGGAACAGGAAAGACTCCAGCAACCAGAACAGCTTCCGCCGGGCGGCGAACGGTATCTACCAGACCCTCAGCAATGTATTCGGCGAAGAAAATATTCGAGGATTGTACAAGGTTGGTAAAATGTGCATCCAACAATAATCGAGACCATGTGACCGATTATAAGTAAGCAGTGAGGGAGGTTTTGAGTTACTGAATGGGAGTAGGTCAGTGGACACTCATCTACGGTTGCCATTTTGAGGTTAATCTTGACATCCCGCTCAAGCAACGCTAAAAAAAAAATTAACTATTTGAATTAAAAATAAAACGAACATATTTTATTGGTTTTATTGCCCAAAACACAGAAACTCGGCTTTATGACGTAGTTTACACACGGCGCAAGCCCATTGGCCATGACGGCAGCAGTTATATTTTGTTGTCCAAAACATCCTATGGGGAAATTGTGACATGTTTGTTCACTAACTGCCCCCAATAGCTCTACCTCATTGCCACAACACTAATTGAAAAAACAGTCTCCCACAACCAAGTACTGAAAATTGCATTTACTTAATTACATGCATCTTTCTTTCAGTTTTTCTCCAAGACAACCGAACGTTTTGTCCATGGAGTTGACGGCTTTGTCGATTCTATCTGGAAGATTTGGACAGATCTGCTGGATGTCATGGGCATCGATTGTACGTTTATGTTAAACTTCTTATGCATAATTATTAATTTAGCAAATTATTGTTCTTAGGATCTCTGATATACCACAAGGTGTGATGTTGATTAGCCATTACATTCCTTATCAACCTACCTAGTACTCAGTGTACTATCTGCCATAGATGAACGATAGGTGAGGGCTATATAAAAATAAAGGAATCCTAAATCTAGAATTCCTACTGTGAGAATGTTTTTAACAGACCGTGTGGTGTGTTTTAGTGTCCAGATAAAAGTTCTGATATAGATTTAAAAGTGCCCTTCATAGTGAAATGATGTCCCTTTCTTAAATGTCTATTTGAAAGACTGCTCCATGACTCACCTTGCCTTGCCTTTCCCAGCCTCCAACATGAGCCACTACTTCAGCCCCACCTCGCTGACCAACTCCCCGGCCCGCGCCCTGCTGCTGGTGGCCGCCGTGCTGCTGGCCTACTGGTGCCTGTCCCTCTTCCTGAGCGGCCTCTACTACCTGCTCCACTCGGTGTTCGGCCGCTTCTTCTGGGCGGTGCGCGTGTTCCTCTTCGCCATGGCCTGCCTCTACATCCTGCAGAAGTTCGAGGGGGACCCGGAGCGCGCCGTGCTGCCGCTGTGCTTCGTCATGGCGGTGTACTTCATGACGGGGCCCGTGGGCGCCTTCTGGCGCCGCGGCGGCGGCGGGGCCGGCTCCCTGGAGGAGAAGATCGACCAGCTGGACACCCAGGTCAGGCTGCTCAACATCAGGCTGTGTCGCATCATGGAAAGCATGGACCGATCAGCGGAGAAGTAGAGGGGGGATGTGCTGGGGGGTTGGCGCGGGGGATTCTGGGGGTGATAGCTTGGGAGTTCCCATGGGCACATTTGACGGCAATAACTTGGTGTTGACACTGCTGTTCTTGAGTTTTGGTGAAATCTCCATTCGAAACGATGACGAACGATAGTTTAGGCAAATGTCACAAAATAATAGGTATAGCTTTCAGTTTATTTACACCTAACCCTGAAGTTGGTTTCTTTTTAAATTATTGTGAATATCCCCTAGGCCCTGAATGTTTTTATCAACTTTGTCTTTCCCTTTTGGAAAGTGTGTGTGTGTGTGTGTGTGTGTGTGTGTGTGGTTACCCAACCATCTTTCTTACCATTCCCATCGAGCTCTCATGTCAGACAATTCCATTTTATTTACCCTCTCGGTTCCGTTTTAACTGTTAATGCCACAGAATATTGTGACATTAGTTTCCATAAGAGCAGGTATCAGGAACCCCTTTTTCTTACTGCATTTACTGGTATTTTGTACAAGTTCTCACGCAGGTTACACATGTAATTGGGTGCATTGTTGGGATATGGGTGTGGTTACTGTTTGAACTTTGGACAAGCACTGGATAAGACAAATTAATGGAAATGACACAAGGCAACGCTATCTCAGGGACATAAGCATAATATTAAATACAAAAATACAATTGGATACAAATGTCATCTGGATTTAATATCCTAAATATACAGCGGTTGATGGGGAAACGATGTGTCGAGTAGGAAGAATGGGAGAGTTGACTAGGCTTCACATGTACCAAGGGATAGTGCTCATGGTGTTGCCATTGCATACCGACGCATTTTTCAACATACTCTTTTGTGTCCTGAAAAACTAGCATGGCCTTTTTATTGCTGTCCAAATGTCTTTCTATTACCTTTTGAGTTGACCTAATAGTTAAAGCTGATGGGTTTTCAAATTAAGTTATCAATAACAACCAGATGGATTGATATTATTGAGTCAGTGATATCCATTGGTGGTCAGATATTGTACATGGAATTTAGTTGTCATTTTTTTTCCGGAAACATTGTGATCGTGAACACATCTCATTCTCATTTAATCATTCCTGGACTTGAATGTTAGTTAAATGGATTAGCTTTAAAATTGTGAAACAAAACAGCCTATTATTTTTCTAATATCTTTTCTGTAAAACTGTTTAAATAACCTGCGTGACATTTTTGTGGAAACGACTACCAAAACTTTTTTCGTTTTGGTTCATCACATCTGCCTTTTATTTAATTTTGTATTGTTTTGGCCTTCATTCTTCACAGTACTGTATTTTTTACGGATTTTTTTTTTTTTTTTTTTTTTTTGTTCCAATTGAGACGCACACGATAATGTCTAGTTGCTGTGTTTTGGTTCTTCTTGCATACCACCTCTTGTGTTCTTTGTAATGATCTCTATTAACCCTGACTGCCCATTGCACTATTTTAAATAACTATCTTTTACAATATCTATTTCTTTAACTTGTGTTGATGGTGTTGTCGGCAAAGATTGAAATACTTGCCTGACCCTAGCGCTGTGTTATTCAGATATGTAATATATATTCTTGTCAATTTTTATTGTAGAACATGTTGAATATTCAGATTTATTTTCCAGCATAAGATGCTGAAGCCAGAGAATGTCTGTGATATGAAGGTCTAATCGGTTTAATGAATGCGGTATGCTAGTCTCTAATATTTCCTTGGTGTCTGGACACCAAGACCATATTGGTGTCTGGACACCAAGACCATATTGGTGTCTGGAAAACCAAGATCATATTGGTGTCCAGACCAATATTGCCCAGTATATCAGCGCTTCAGCTTATTGGAACAACTTCTCTTAAGAACATCAAACCACGGTAGCCACGCAGAGTGCCTCGTGGGGATAATGTAATGGGGCCTAGAATTAAATAGATAAGGAATTAGATATTCCAAAAAGGGGTGCTTCCAATCAAAAGTACATTTTTAATTATTTGTGGCAGAGGCTGCAAAGTAATAAGCAGGGTGTAACAACTCAAGAATCCTGTTAATCCGCAAAAAAATCATGTAAGCCGTTTTGGTTTTCTGAACTAAGTCTTCACTTCAATTAAGCAGTTTATTTTCTGGCCGTTGTTTGGGTTTTCATGTTCTCTCATGTTAGCTTTTTGAGTGTATGCATGGTTAAGTTATTTGCTGAGTGTCGTGTTCATTCCTCCAAAATTCAGAATTTCCTCTATGAATTATTTACAGGAGCACCAAACGGGTCTCCCTGTTGTCTACTTTATGAGTTTGTCTGAATCTGTAATTGAGTAAAGTTTTGGGAAAAAAAGTTGTCTTACAGTGCAAATGAGGTCCAGATGTGAATGAATTAAACTTTATCACCACCGAGTTCCTTGTTTTTATTTTGTTCAAGTTAAACGCATTGTTTAGGGCAAAGCCCACATTCAAATCATGTAAGGAAATGAGAATCAGATAAAACACCAGTACATTGAGGAAATAAGTTTTAAAAATCATAAAAACTTTTATTTTTGTATCAAATGCTGATTTACACGTAGACAAGACATTTCCTGAGCAAGATATTTTAGAAAAATAGTCTTATGTTACAAGTAGACTCTATACATAAATACAACTAACTAGGATTACATCCTGCTCGTTAATATGGATCTCTTGATTATCATTGCACATTGCCTAGTTTAAAACATTACAACCCTAACCCTAAAAGGTCAGTACACACAGCGCTAATTGATGCCCTCTGACACAGTCAAAAATTGTGTCCACACGCATCCAGAAATACATCACTCATAGCAGTTACAATGTACCCCTAATGCACATTAGTAGTACATTATAACTTAGTACATTTTTGAAGAAGTTGAGATTGTTCTACCAAAAACACATAGAAGCACGTTCAGATGGCTAGTAGTGCTTGCACAGTTCTCGGCACACAGAATCCACGTCAGAGAGTTGCATACTTTACTAGGACTAATATGTAGAGTGCTTTCTGTTGGTCTACACAATGTGTACGATAACTATGCCAGTCATTAGACTGGGAGAGGATGCCAGTTATCATTGGCCAGCATCTGTTCTGCTCCAGTTCCTCCTACTACAAAAATGCAATTTCTGATTTTTCCTTCACGTGAGCTGTCAGTTATTGGTCCCTTGGGCAAGAATAAGAAGAGGAGGAAACCAACACAGACAGTGTTGATGTTTTTCTACAAGTTATTTGACCAAGCAATGTATGAAACATTTAACAGAAACGGATATCCTTCCCTCTCTCTAATCAGTTAACCACTAAACCTGTGTAGCAAATGGATATTACTTCATCGAGGTCCCTTCTCTCTGAATGTTAAGGATTTTAATACATTTACCCTAAAATTACTGAAATATATTTTTTCTTTTTCATTAAACATTAACATTAACAAGAAGAATGTTTCTGAGATTCACCAAAAACCCATATTCTAACCATTGTAAATCTATAGAAAATGTGTGCGTTGACATGTGTTGATGAAACTACAGATTTCACATCTGTGATGAAATGGCAGTGGGGGCTACAGGCTTTTCATGATGACTACATGAAATGTACTGTTTAGCGTGTTGGCTTATCCTTGTTTTTGTGAGATTACATAACTAAATCCAAGTCATCGAACATGACATTACGACCATAAATAATATTGATTGGCGAATCCCTTGTACTTGCCACTCAAATCCCGAAGTTGCAACTTCCCCTATAGTTCACATTAAGAAACCAAATTGGCCAAACCAAATTTAAAATTGGCAGCAAGAGATTAACGGCTTCGAATAAACACTGGAGCAAAACAAAATGGACGTCATGTTCAAAGCATTAGCTTTCCTTCCCACCAACCTGCCAAATTGTCACAACTCCATCAGTAATTTAAACTTCTTTCATGAAAAATCAAAAAATCCTTCAAAGACAAATAAAAAAAACAATCAACATTAAAAATCATTCTACCAGGTGGTGCGAGTTTGTACTAAAAGCGAGCGACTACTTTTATGTCCAATGCCGAACCGCCAGGGCCAGAACCCTGACCCGAAACCTCGTCCACCTGAATGAAGTGGATCCCAGCATTGAAGCTGGCACACAGTAGGCTGCTGGGGTCGCTGGGAGCCAGAGACACCAGGGGGCCGGCGCCGTCCAGCGTCAATGTTCCCATGCAGGCTGGAGGGGGAACAGCAACAGAGAGATATGGAGAATGTTAAAGCCAGCACTTTATGGGCCCGTGACCACTTTTAGATCTGGAAATTCATGCGACCCCAACTTCTTATATTTTGTGCTAATGATTTACTTTTACACACTAATAGGCCTTTCACACAAGCACTGTGAGCCAGACATTGCCCAGATATAATTCTCGCAATCTTCAATGTGTTCTTAACCAAACACTGATTCTCCAGAGTTTATCTGGAGGTTGTGTAAAAGGCAGTATCAATCATAAGGCAAGCCTGTTTGCACATACAGTACTATTTTAAAAGATCGTAATAAAAAGAAACATAGCATGTAAATCACCACTCTCACGTGACCACATATGCATTGTTAGGTGACCCAAAACGGGTCCGAAGCCCCATGTCTGGAAACACTTGGCTTCACGCTTCTACGGGTGGCTATTTACCGGCAGTGTTCTGATCCCAGATTTTGAGGGAGCCGTCATGGGAGGAGGTGGCCACCCGGGATATGCCAGAGGGACCAGTAGGCAGAAACACACAGCAGGCGGTGGTCTGGATGTGCCCCCTGTATTCCACCACCTTACACCCAGGCTGACGTAGATCCCACAGCTAGAATGACGGCACAAACATTCATAACAACGGATCAATATTATTCATCCTGCATGACAGAACAGAATCACTGAGGAGATTTCACAGAACGCTTTCACGTGCATTTACATGAAAATATGTTTTTTCTTGGCGTATCCGTCACGTTTTCCTCATAAGTGCTTTCAATGTGCTAGATTCATTGCTAGAATGTGTGCTCTTACCGTAGCCTCACACCCTTGGCCCCCGAAGCCGTTGCTGCTGGACACCAGGTAGTTTCCGTTGGGACAAACGTCACAGTGGGTCTGGATGTATTGTTTGGCTGGAAATGTGTTGGTCACCTGCCAGGAACGGCTGTCCCAAACCCTGCATTCATCGATGCATGCGCACATTTACAACTCAACCCATTCACTGATAATAACGATGGGTACAGGCCTACAAAAAAACAAAGATCAACTATAACTCCTCCAACTCATCATCCTGTAGGCCCTCAAATCATACTATATGTGCATACCTATGCCTTCATCTATATACGCCTTGATATCTGTCATGTGACACATCTTTCTGTTCCCACTGGCCCTTTGAGTGCCTAGGATTTAAGTGTAATGTTTCTCATTTGGGCTTATAATGTCCTCGGAGGCTGTATATAGGGATGAGTTACTTGAAAATTATACAGATTAAGTGAAGTAGTAATTGACTCTTACGGTACCTGATAGTTTTATCCTCTGAACTCTGGACTAATGACGAGCTTCCTGGTACCCAACACACATGAGTCACCTGTTAACAAACAACAGAAAGATACAGTGTCACACCAACAAGTAACAGAAATGGAAGAATTATACTTTATTTGTATTTAGCTATTAATTATAATTGAGAATATCCCACATCTGATGTGCAAGTCGATATGCCTATTTGGACAAACTAAATAAGCATTTATGATAATGATGATACAATATATTACTAGTACTCAACACCAATAGGATTTGCTTTTATATTGTTTCTGTTTTAAAACAGAAACAATATAATATATAATGTTTTAATTTCTCACCAGATTTCTGGAGATGTTGAGCCTTTGCTCACATTGGCCAGATTCAATGTCCCACAGACACATCCAGTTGTCACGGGAACCACTGCACAGCTTCCTCCCTTCTGCACGGAGATACACACCACCACAGGTCAGGGTTAGTAAGCTGTTCATTACAGATTTGGACCCTATCTCCGGGGGACACGACAGACAAGTTTGCATTAATTGGCTGGTGTGTGTGTGTGTGTGTGTGTGTGTGTGTGTGTGTGTGTGTGTGTGTGTGTGTGTGTGTGTGTGTGTGTGTGTGTGTGTGTGTGTGTACTGTACCAGGGCTGACAGCAAGTCCATTGACCACCAATTCATGACCACAGAACTCCTGAATGGGTTCGTCCCCTTGGTCCAGATCCCACATTAACACACTCTTATCCCGGGAGGCACTGAAGATCCATGTGCTACCCGCATAACACTGAACCTGGAGAACAGAGGAGACAAGGAAAGGATGAAAAGAGAGAAAAGAGGCGCAAGGAGAGAAACTCAGATGCTAAATAGCAATGAGTATTAATACAATGAATGCATTCAAATTAAATTTCCCGGGCGTGAAAGAATGATGAAATGAAAGTACTGATAGTCGAGTCGAGCTACATGTGCGGTGGAAAAGCGGCAATAGTATCGTTACCTTGGTAACCTCTCGGGTGTGACCCTGGAAAGACTGACACATCCGTCCTTGTTTCCAGTCGTACACAACCACTGCCTGAAGGGAGTGAAAAAGGTCATGCAAATCATCGTGCATTGCACACACATATAAAACACACTGCCAGACCTCTACGTACTGATGAAACTACTTCTCATCTGGGTGAGGAACAGGTGCCGTTGTTTTGTAGTAGCTAGTCATTTTATTGTGTTACCTGGTCACTCCCTCCAGACACACACAGATCTGGGCTGAGATTTGTGACAGTATTGATGGATCCCTGATGAGCAAGTTCATATTGCAAGACTTGACTGTCAGTCGAGTTATCTGCTGCACCCCTCTGAGACGCCCTGCACAAGAAAACAATCCCACCCACCCACCCACCCACACACCTCTATAAGTACCGGTTTAAGTCAACATAAACATAACGCCTATTCAAGAAAGACTATTATTGTTTACTTACCTGTACAGTTGTGACCTCTTTCTGAACTTGCTCTGTAGTTTGCCCATGTCAGCAACCCCACTAATAAAACACAGGCAGATTGAAACCCTAAGTGAATCATCTTGAGTATAAATTCGCACGAAAATGATACGTCAAAATTAGACGTTAGTCATTTGGGTTAGTGATCAATTGCTTTTGTCTAATACCAAACATGCTTAGCAATGTCTGCTAAATTCATGGCTAAATTCCCTAAAATATGTAACGGCCAAAGCTTGCATAAGGGTCTGGCCCGCAGCCGCCGTGCACGGGCAGATTAAACCAAACTGCGTGCAAACACACACACGCGCGCAAACTCGCCAGACAGATGACAGGAAAGAGGAGACTGAAATCCAATTAGGGCAGCATCCTTACTGTCACATGCAATTAGTCACACAAACAACCCCCTAGGAAAAATGCCTACTATACATCCACGCATTGCGCCAGAATACACACGCTCACGCAAATACAAGGGAAAATAGGTGTTCCGTTTAATGTTAGAAAGGGGGAGGAGGCATAGTTCAGGACATTATAAGGCAGGTTCTTACCAGTCACAAGTAACGTTAGATGTAGTTGCAGGGAAGCTACAAGTTGCTAGCTTGCATGCTAATTAATCTCGCTTTGGTCTCTCATGCCCAGGGAGCGCAACAAAAAAGTAGCAAAGAAACTTCAAGGAAACGAAACACGTGTTCATCTCCGATAACTTCATGATGACACATTCACACAACATTAATTGTCGTAAAGCAAATGGTTAGAGAGTAACGCGACTCGTCCTGCAGGGCGGTGGCATAGCGACGCTTCCATCGCAACCAGGGCGTGGTCTTGGATCACATGGTAACTAACAACAGGAAATCTAGCCAGGAGATGGATCCTTCAAAGTAAAAGTTGCCAACTTCTCCAGGATTGATTGCGCAGCCTGTGGGTTGAGTCATTCACTGCCTTTAAAGGAAGGTGGTACTAGGCAGCCCTAACTAGGAAGCCTTTTTTTATGTTTCTTGCATTCTTGACTACACTGTATTCTATGGTTACAGTATCTGAAGTATGGACAATTGGTAGCATTGTACCAGCTGTGTTTCTTTATAGGTCCATGATAGTAATTTGTACCCCACTTTCTACAATAGGCCTACTTCCCAGAGCCAGAGAGAGAATTTTCTCTATCACTCTGATACTTCCTACTTCTTGTTAATGGATCATCATGGAAGTATATATTCCATTTACCTATTGTATCTAATCTATTTAAACCTCCTAAACGTTGTTAACGGTATACTAAAAATAATTCTTTGATTCTAAAATGATTTGATGAATTGATGCTAGAAATGTATCTAGGCTACAATCATAGGGTACAATGCTGGATTCGATAGGATGGTATTGTTTTCGGTTTAAGGTTAATAAGATTACTAAAGAAATGAATAAAGTCGCTATGATGACTACCACAAATAAAAGAGATAATGGAATACATCATGGTGATTGAAACTGTCTCTACTTTGCACAAAGTTGCTGAAGCCCTCGGGTGCCCTCATTTCTAATCTAATTGGGCCACTTAGCTGGGTTACCATTAACGCTGCTCAATACATCTGTGTGTTGGCCTGAATTCAAACTTTTTTTTATTGTGTCAGACTGTATTTAATCAGTGGGTTAAACTATACTTTGTATCCTAATTAAAATAATAATAATAATAATGTCATAAAAATTACTAATTTTTTTGGTCAGAAAATATATATTTAGGTCTACACAAATGGGTTGGTTGGGAATATATCACTGACCTTTCGATGTAAGGAAGTCAAATAGACCTATATTTGTATTGTCATCGTTGCATGATATAAACAGTGCAGTTAGCTTGTTCTCCAAACAATGACATATGTGAGGAAGGGCAAACTTTGACTTTATGCTGCTGTCGAACAGATAGACGATAGATGAAAACTGTTTCCCAACACATACATAGCTCACCTAGATTTCCAGGACCCTGATCAGAGCAGTTCTTGTTTGATGACCCTTTGGTGTTTATTCTAAGAGCTATTGTTTTCTTGATCACCTTGATTCGTTTGGTTGTCTTAAAATCAAGTGAGACTGACTCAGACCCTCATAAGGAATAAGTCTGTGGGTTTAACAATATGTGTTCTAATTCCGTATGGACAAAACAAATAATAAAAGTACTTTATCAAGTGATGTGATTCAGTCAGCAATGCATAGAGCCGTCCATCTCCTTCCTCAAAGGTACAGATTTGATAGTAAAAGGAGTGATAAGAGGACAAATCTGACATACTTCGGAAAACCTGGTAGAATTTCTACAATGTCCTAATCAATCCATGGTGCATGACATGACCTCCTGTTAGTCAGAATAGATTTCTGTGCTATCCTGTCCATATCATGTGACAGTTGTGTGTCATTCTTTCCCCAAGACCCCATTTAGCATATGCAATAATTCTCTAATAACATAGTCATAGTATGTGTCCCAGCGCGTGGCCTACTATCCCAGATTCCCACAGGTTGGAGAGTGTGTATGTGTGTGCTTGTGTGTGTGTGTGTGTGTGTGTGTGTGTGTGTGTGTGTGTGTGTGTGTGTGTGTGTGTGTGTGGGTGGGTGGGTGTGTGTGTGTGTGTGTGTGTGTGTGTGTGTGTGTGTGTGTGTGTGTGGGGGGGGGGGGTGTGTGTGTGTGTGTGTGTGTGTGTGTGTGTGTGTGTGTGTGTGTGTGTGTGTGTGTGTGTGTGTGTGTGTGTGTGTGTGTGTGTGTGTGTGTGTGTGTGTGTGTGTGTGTGTGTGTATGTAGGGTTGGTTTGACGCGACACTCCCCCTAGTCGATAGGAGGTCGACGTCACACACAGCCCGCGGAGGAGTGGAAGGTCTCTGTAATAAATACACATGAAAGGAACTGAGGAAAAGGAGAAGACTGGCTGGAAAAACACAGCAGAGAGAGAGTCATTCCTCCGTTTCATCCTGCCACAACGAGCTCTGGATGTTTAAATTTGAAGTACTTGATCTGTGAGCTTTTCGATTCCATTTTGAACCTCGTTGACATGCTGCATGTGTGGATTCATTGGTTTCCAGTGGAGACAGAAGGAGATAACTGTACTGTATCCCAGCCTAGCGGATTGGAGTGAAAGTAGTCCGCCATATTCTGCTTTACCACGCCCGGGAGACGAGCCATCGGAAATAAAACGGACACCTTTATTCCTGTTCTATTTATACGTTCACCATTCTTGCGGACTGTACCGTTGATAGAAAAGGAGTGTCAGTGCATAAATACAAACCAAGAAAGGGCGACTGAGCACGGAGAAGAGAATGCTTCAGGACATGTCTTTAAAAATGATCTGTTGATCACACTGAGAAGGGAAAGAAGATCACATCCATTTAAGACAGCACAGAGATTCACACTAAAGTGCTCCGGACACTGTTTCAACTGTCAGAGAAGGCAAGTAGAAGCGGGGGGTGGGGGGGGAAATCATTTCTGAAGCATACATTTACCTCCCCCCCACACCGCCCCCAGTCCATTATAAGGGCGTCCACGCGTATTTCACCACAAGTAGGCCTGCATGAGGGCGTCCCTGTGCCTATTCCCGGGCCTCTTTTTGTTTTTGGGACAATCCTAACATCTTGATGAACTAGGTGGACAAACTAAAAGCGGTAAAACCCCTGTGTTTGGTGATCAGAATGACCCTGGAATCCATCATGGCGTGTTGCCTCAGCGAAGAGGCGAAAGAAGCGCGACGGATCAACGACGAGATCGAGAGGCAGCTCCGCCGCGATAAGAGGGACGCTCGCCGGGAACTCAAACTGTTGCTTCTCGGTAAGCATTTGGTGTTCAGTGTACAGAGATGGGGCGAGCTGGGTTGGGGGGAGAAAGAGCTCAGCCATACATGCATACAAACAAACCCTACGATATGTTATCCATGTCGGCACCGGGGATGTGATGCTGGGGGGCGGCATGCTGGGGGGAAGTTATGAAGAGGTTTTGAGTCGCTTGCAGAGATTGCCTGGCCAGAACATCCTGCTGTTTGTTGCCTGGTCGCCTGATCGCTCCTACCATCTGATTTGAATAACTGAAGCAGCATGTCTAGGGAACATTGGCTGTCAAGAAATTGCGGACACCTCTGTGTTCACAGGCCCACTGACGTACCTGTATAAGCATTAAGTGACACGTTTCTATTGTTTCTTTGGTGTCATATGATAAGGACTAGGCCAAAGTCTATCGGCTTTTATTGGCAGTAATAATATTGCCTCTTGGAGCACACAGCCCGTGTGGTTATTCTATCGCAGGGCGTCATGGCAGACATACCTGAGTAGCTGTTATTATACACACAAAATTTCATTTTTGTTACCTAAACGATGGCCTCGAATAGGTTGTCCCATTTATGAGGTAATTGGAGGTTCCTTTGGAAATGCTAGAATCAGGAAGAAATTATGAAAGTGTCACTGCATGCATTACCTAGAAATTATTGAATGAATGCATTCAGTATAACATATAAATAATTGTTCTTTAGTTGACATAAGAAAAACATAATTGTTGTGATGAAGTAAAATCCCTGTACCATGCATTGATGGAGATGGCAATGCCTAGGTTGTCATTCACTTTTTAATTTCATTCAGAATTATAAGACAAACACACACATATACATCCACACATCTTTTTTGATTATTATCCTTGGACCTGAGACCTGTGCACATGTGAGAGTATGTTTTTACTCAGTAAGTTGCCCTGGAAAATCAGTTCTCAAATGAGAGAATTTAGTCGAAGATCCACGTTAAAAACAATTTTTTTATGTTCCCTTCCAATAAGTTATTTAGGGAAGATATAATAGATGACTGCACCCATGATGGAACTTCAGTCACTCCATTCATCGTCATCACAAGACCCCATTCAGTCTACTTATCTTAACCGTAGTAGGGTTTAGGAGGACATCAAACTCAGCATCGACCTCATCCATCCCTGTCATTGAAGTTCAGAATGTATGTATGTACTGGACATCCAGCCTGCCTTGCAAGTTCAATATTAAAGCAGGAATCAATGAAGGTGTCAACTTGATGTGATACCTGGGGCACTAAGACTTGACGCATATGGATGTTGTTTCAGTGAGTCAAACCAAATGGGATGTGTGGCTGTGTTCTTAGATCAAACACTGCACACTGACCCGCAAGAGACACACAGAGAGCAGACGTAATCCCTATTTAATTCATATTGATGATGTGTAATTCAATATAGCCTACTGGCAGCCCATTTTATGTTCTTCTCTAAGCCTTGCAATATTTTCTACTCATTTAGCCATTTGGACTGAGCTTTGGTGCACAATTTCAGTGCTAATATGGCCACCAAGTAGTCATAAAACAAACAAAAATCCTATATGTTGAACAGTTTTAAAAATAGAACGTCAACTAAACAACCCCAAAAACACGCTGTGACATGCTGTAATATTGTATTCAACATTTGCTTATGGTTACATAGAGTAGGGCGGTGTGATACAGTCTTGCAATCTAATTCACTAGATGTCTTTCAGACTAAGCATCAAATGCAGAGTACTCTCTACTTCCTATAAAACATGTGGCTCCCATTGTGCTGTTACAGCGCTCTGCATTCTGGGAATCATTTATGTATTACAATGGGCAAATTAAGAATCACAGAAAAAAGATAATATGTTATAACTCTGCTCCGGCACATCATGTCGGTTGTCTGTATAAAGTGGTACAGCACTCTGCAACCGCTTTTCAAACCCCAAAGTGGTGCTCTCTCCATGTGACTCCGTTCAGGCTACGAAGCATATGAGCAGTGGGTTTTCACATCCTCTTTGTGCACTGGTGGACCTCCTGTATGCCACTAGTTATACTAAACATGCAGCGTTTTAAAAGCTAATCACGTTATCTCAGTTGAGTTAAACTTCCATCTTAATTCCTACCAGTCAACATTTCCTCTCCTCTCATTGCCCAGCTTTCCAACAAATCGCCAATCAGTCATGGTTTTACAAACGGCTCCATCATTGCGTGATGATTACATATAAGCATAAACCAATGCAGTTTCAGTATCATCTCAATTATTTGCCAAAGCGAAGACATGAAGTCGAAGGCAAAATGTATACAAAAGATAATGAAGATTATCTATGTTCCTAAGGGAATTCTCTGAATTGAATTGTGTACATCACTGTTATATATCATTATCGCTAGGTGACAACTCTTCTTCACAATAAAAATCACAATATTAGCACAAAATAATCTTGAATGAAATAATAATACAAATACAATGCAGAATTTGCAGATACAAGGTTTTGTAGCCTTTAATTATGTAAATAATTAAAGGGAAGTAAATAAAACGTCTACGGCCCTAATTTTTTATAGAATATATGCAATAGTCTTCCGTCGTTCTTATTTGATAGTTTGGCAGTCTCATTCATGCTCAAAGTAGGAGGGGTTGAAATGAATAAATGGAAGGCTTGTTTCTTTCATGTGTTAAATGAACAATTTGACAGGCTGGCAGCGCAGCTCACATGACACTGCGTAGCATCCACTCCATGCACCAACACTAGGCGAGTCTGAAGGAAGTGATGTCGGTGTGCTTAGAGGACAGGCTCAAAGATATAGAAATATATGACCTGTCAGCCCATGTTAAACTTTCCAACATACACACACACACACACACACACACACACACACACACACACACACACACACACACACACACACACACACACACCTTTGATTCACTGGGGGTTGACAGCTACCGTAGAGCTAATGTGTGTGACACACACACGTAGCACATACGCTCGCACAGGTAAATGCACAGTCAAACAGACGTGTTGAAACTCGTCAACATGTCGCACCGTCGTATGTTGAAACAGACTCAGAATGTCTTTGTGTTTTCTCCCCCCCGCCCCTCCTCATTCTATTTGCTTTTCTCTCTTGCTTATTTGTTTTTCTCTAGCTTATGTGCAAACAAATCAAAGCAGTTCAAGCAATTGAAAGTCGCTGAAACCAAAGTTTCAAAGGTTCTCATAAAACATACTTTCTTTGTTCTCCCTTCTTTATGGGAAACCCTCGCTTGGTTCACGTGGCTTTACAAGAACCAGGCCTGAATCACTCCCGGCGGCCTGTGGTCCCCTTTTCTGTGGTAAAATATTAACTTCTACTGGGTTAGAGTATTGGAATGAGCCTAAGCGGCCTCAGATGAAACCATCAACAAAAGCACCAGACAGAAAATGTCAGCTTAGTACACTGGAGGGAAATAATAGCATGGAGTAACGGTGTTACTGCAGCTGGGGCCTTGAGCCACTGCCAGCTAGGGAGACGCTCATTTTGCTGCAGATGCATTCTTAAAAGGTCGAACTCTTTTTTTGGGGAAGTTATCCATCAGAAAAAACAGCCCTATACAGCGAGGGATATGGCTTCAACGTCATCTCTTGAAGCAATCAAAGATGTCGATAATAAATTGTATCTATCTAACAATTGACCTTTCCCCATCCGTCTTTATAAACGTAGGATTATATGTATGTTCCTCTTCGTGGTGTACAATAAGTTCCCTCTGATAAGTACTATAACCTTTTTGGTTGAACCTTCTGCTTTCGCTTTCCCATTCGGATCGACAGCCATAACCACAGCGGAATGATTCTGAAACAAAACGCACACAGAAACGTTAGTAGGTACTTATCAGAGCGCAAACCAGATATATTTTCTTAACGATTCATTCATGCTCGCCGAAGGCACCGATGAAAACAGATGGGAACAATGAGGCAAAGAGCTTCACTTGGTACAACTCGCCCTATAAAAGTCCAGACTCCCCTTTCCCCCCTAGTGATGAATCAAATGAACCATGTCTCCTTTTGGCTGACCTCCTCACCCTCTGCTCCCCTCCCTCCCTCCCTCCCTCCCTCCCTCCCTCCCCCCCTCTCTGTCTCTTCCCACCTGGTCCGGTGGTGTTTGTCTGCAGGCACGGGAGAGAGCGGCAAGAGCACCTTCATCAAGCAGATGAGGATCATCCACGGCACGGGCTACTCTGAGGACGACAAGAGGAGCTTCACCAAGCTGGTCTTCCAGAACATTTTCACCTCCATGCAGTCCATGGTCCGCGCCATGGAGACGCTGAAGATCCCCTACAAATACGAACACAACAAGGTAAACGCCACGGGGGGGGGGCCTGTGTGGGGAGGGAGCCGTACACTGACACACAGACACAGACATGCACACGCACACACACGCACGCACGCACTCACACACACACACACACACACACACCCTCACAGTTACAAAAACGCAGATTCAGCGATACACACGCACACACACACTCAAACACACACACACACACTCAAACACACACACACACACTCACACTCACACACACTCACACACACACACACACACACACACACCCTCACACACACAACCTCACACACACATACACACAAGCACACACACACACACACACACACACACACACACACACACACACACACACAACGGCACGGGGGGATCTGAATGGCTTTAGGAAGTGTGTTTCTGACCTTAAGCGGGGCGCTAAGCAGGCCCTCAGAGCGACCGGCCTGCTTCCCCAGAGCCCTGTCTTATCGCATTCATAGCAACCAGCCAGTAATCGTTTCCTGTCGTTTTCCGTGCTTCCTGCGCCATCAACCCCCCCCTCCTCCCCCCCCCGACACATACACACATACACCCCAGCCCATCCCTTCCCTTTCACAGACGCTGTGTATTTCTCATGTGTGTGTGTGTGTGTGTGTATGTGTGCGTGTCTGTGTGTGTGCGTGTGTGCGTGTGTAGAGCAGTACAATGTGTGTGCCAAGGACTTAGGCAATCTCTTGTTGCCATATCCACTCTGGTCTCCTCGACTGCACTTGACCCTGTTTCTTTAGTCACTTATACTTCCTTGACCACTTTATAAGCCACATGCGCACGTGTTCCTCGGACACACAAAACACACACACACACACACATCATAACTGTGAGGGTAGGACAAGCAAGGTAGTGCAGCATGAGCTGTTCTCTCTACAGGCTTTTCACAGAGAGTCAAACTTAACTGGGAGGTAAAGATGCCATCTGCCCAGGCATGGGTCACCTTTAGTGGCCACCATATGATGGCCAAGTTCCCTAGTGTTTTCCAACCGTGGCTTCTGAACCCCACTTGGGTTTGGTTGGAATCCATCATAGGTTGAAGGATATAAGCTGTAGATATCTGACAATACATTTGTATTTCGAACGTGTGTAGTGGATGGACCACGTGTCACTGCAGTGTTACATCCATGAGATCGATTATGTCTTGAAAACACTTCCATGGACCGCTCATCGTGAAAGTGAAACGTCAAATCGAAATAATTTACTTTGAATTCAACTTAAAAAATGTGACGCATTTAGAGAAGTAGGACACAAAGCCTCCTACTTTTACTTCCCTTTCTTCCCATACATTACATTGTAATAACTGCTTTGATAGATATAGAATTGTTTTAGGCTGTATCTATATCTACCTAACTTATGTATGGGTTAGTTTTAGGGTTAGGGTTGGGCATGATGTATGGTTAACGTTTTACAATGTTTAGGTTTTTATTGAATGCTTTATATTTCCAAACTTTTTCTCGATTCAATCGCATTCTTTCAGTCGATTTCCATTAACCTCGATCCCACCAGCACTTTGCTAAAAAAATAATAATTAAAATACGAGGATGACAGACCAGACAACTGGCAGAGCGAGTCTATCTTCAGCTCTCTGTATTATTACTTGGGGCCACTCTCAAAGAAGATCTGGGACGCCAAATACGTTTTTGTTATTTTCGGAACAATAACCCAAATAGGCCCGCCGGGATTTGAGCTATAGATATTAGGTTCATGCTTGCCTGAAGGTTTGTCTGAAATACAATATCTGAAAATAGTGTGAACGTACTGATGGAGCCATCCCCTTATTAATTAGGTCTGTTCGCTTTTTTAATTTGTTTTACCTTTGGGGATAATTAAATTGGTTTGTACCATTTAAGCCGTTCAAGTTGTTTTTCCTTTTTCTTTTTTTTCCTTGACATTCTTTTCTTGTAAACTATCTAACAGTTCTGTCTGTCTGCTTGTCCTGGTGTCCTTGCACAGCCCTACGCCAACATTGTAAAGGAGGTGGACGTAGAGAAGGTGTTTGCCTTGGAGAACCCCTACGTGGACGCCATCAAGAGCTTGTGGAACGATCCGGGCACCCTGGAGTGCTACGACAGAAGGCGGGAATACCAGCTGTCCGACTCAACTAAATAGTACGTCAAAATACGTTCAGCCTTATTCTTATTAAGCGTCCTACCCATTTTTTCTAACTACCTCTCAAATGTATCTCTGTGATTTAGATACTTTTTATTATAATTGCAAACAAATGTATTTTTCAGAAAAAAGGTACCGGTATTATTATTGATGTGATGTTACACTTGTTAAGCACTTGTATTGCAGTTTTGCGTGAAAAGCCCTGTATAAACAAAGTAAGATTGAGTATGAAAGAAAATGGTTCAAACTTTGTTATAGTACTTGATTATTCATATTATACATGTTTGCATACACGAGTATACGTGTTTAGGGAAGTTGTACGTTTTCTTGCGTGTTTGTTTACTTTTTTAACTCTTAATATTTGTGTTTGTGTGTGTGTGTTGCGTGTGTTGGTGTGTGTGTGTGTCAGGGATGGAAATGAACACCCGCCACACGCCATTTGCGGGTGGATTTGTATAGTGGCGGGTGAATTGTGTCACTTCACCCGCCACTGTGTCGGGTAATACTTTCCAGTCAGGTCCGATCAAATTAGCATATTTAATACATTCGTCATACGGCGCTGTACAGTTCCACAACCATTACTGTCAACATCCGGCCCCCTTCATCTTCTACGCCTCTCTTGCTGAACCGCGACTGTCAACATCCGGGATAATATACCGGTAACAGGGCTCTCAAGAATTGCGTGTGTCTCACGCATTCGGCGTGAGACACACGAAATTCGGAAGAAGACGATGGGTGTGTCGCATAGACGTCGTCATCGTCTTGCCGTCCCTCCCCGTTCTGTGATTGGTACCCCATCTCAGGCGAAAATCATGGAATCCAGGCTGCCTCGCAGCGTGAAATGAAATCGAGCACAACGCAGCATGGCTTTAGCCAAAATATTTCGGAGGCGGGACACGTTAAGAATTCCATTCATAAATTAACAGACGTGACTGTGACGTGAATTGTCTGGCTGGCTGAAATTTGAGAGGGGTTCTGGAAGTGTCCATGGCAAAATTTGTGTAACCAACGAGAGAGAGGTATGATCAGTTAAGCATGATGAAGGAGAAGTGTATGGAAGTAAATCTGTGCCATCGGATTTTGAAAATAAAAAGCCATTGAATTCTGAGCACTGAATATTTATGCATTGAAATAACGTATCTGGGTTTGAATTTCAACGTAATCAACGTCCCCACGTTGAAGTTTTTGACGTTGAGTCTTTGATTTAGAATTTTGAACATTGAAAAATAGTTCAATTCAAATCCAAATACGTTATTTCAATGCATAAATATTCAGTGCTTAGAGTTCAATTGCTTTTTATTTTCAAAATCCGATGGCACAGATTTACTTGTCTTCCATAGAAGTGACTCAAACATTTTGTGGTTGTGAGGGCGTATCGGTTTCCACCATAGTAGCCTGGCAAGCCAGACCCATATCGGAAAGATATTGGGTCTGGTCTCGAACGGTGGCAGTGTGGGCGGGATAAACGGTTGTCTTTCAAGTTCCCTCTGCACGCAATAGGATAGCGCTACAACCAATCAGAGCAACGAAGAAGGTGGCGTAGTCAGAGCGACGGAAATTTCCATGGGGAAGTGTTGGGAATGGTAAATTGAGAGAATGGAGACCAACGACGAAACTTTTACTGTATCCGGTCGGCAAAACTCAGAATCCATCTTTCTTTTCCAGGAAAGTCTTAAGTGCAGTTCTTTGTTCATTTCTCAAAGAAAATGATAACTTCAAGTCTTGAAGAGTCGCGGCCAAAGCCGAGTCGAAAGACAGCTGTTCGCCAGCAGCAGCAGCCATTATTGTTTACCTTTAACACGGAACCGTCGCAGCTCTGTCGTCATTCGGCTCGATACCGCCCCTGATTGGTCTGATTGGCCTGTCCCATTTTCTGTTTCCAGCAGCGAAAAACGACGACAGAAGGCTAGACCTCCCTGGCCTAGATTTCTAGGCTAGGAATCTAGAACTAGAAACTGAAATATTCAGTTTCTATTGTCATACCAAATGGATATGTTTAACAAAAATACAAGGAATTTAAAGCTACTTACAAGAGGCCTAGGCTACATTAATTTCCCCTGATGGCAGCAATGTTCCACTTTCAGCTCGAGTTCACCGGTACATCAAAACCACGTGTCTTCTTTAGATTTCAGTTCCCTTAATTTATTCACACAGTTCAGCAGCGGCATTCCTTCAGAATCAGAGCCCACATTAAAGCTGCATTTAGGGCGACTATCAATACCCAGCAGAAAAATAGATGCGCTATAAATGGTTTTGTACATAGCAGTCAGGAACATGGGCATAGTTGTGGAAGTGCTGGTGTTAGAAAAAAAAGTTGACGGGAATTAAAGTGCCGCACATCGACTGTAAAAATGTAGATTATTCATCACAATTCATCGAATAGGCTAATAAAATCTGAATTGTGAGATAAAATTCAGCATTCTGATAATGAAGTCAGAATACTTGGATAAAATCAGAATTCTTATAATTAAATCCAGCATTAAAGGTTCATTTAAGAAGGTTCTCACCAGTCATTTGTCGCCTGGTCGCGGTGTCGAGTTTTTTTTTTTTAAGTAGTTGACTAGTCGTAGCGCGCAATAATTTGCAGTGTCAGAATTCTGAGAATTTAGTCAGCATTCGGATTTCTCAGAATTCTCTGACACTGCAAATTAAAGCGCTACTGCTAGCGAACTACTTTCAGCGTGACTGGAGAGAACTTCCTTAAATTAACCTTTAACGCTAGATTTGCATGAATGCTATTGTGTGAATTAGTTTGGTTCTTTTTCATGGAAGACGGAAGTGGGAGATTCCTGGGGATTCACGCTGATACAGAGTACTTCCGGGTTCGGTGATTTTTGTGCACTTTGACATCCGGTGAATCACTCATCACTCTTGCGAACCGATGATGGAGGACCGGCAGTTCATGAACTGAATGAATAAAGTAACTGAAAGAATAAAAGGATTTAATTCATTCCCTTTTTCTGAGTACATCATTTACTACATTACATATTAACATTATTTTGAATACTTTCAGGATGGACTGACTGGACTTTAAAATTGATTATGGATGAAAGACTTCTCATTCAATTATATACATGTCATTCAATATATATGCACAATGTTTTCAGTATATAGAATTACAGCTCCGGAAAAAATGAAGGGACCACTCCAAATGTTCAGTGTCTCTCGTTTTAATATTTATATATTACCGGTATACTTAATATTTATAGGTATATCTTGAAGGGTGGTATAATTAGCGTTGCCCCAAGGTCAGCTAGTGGCTTCTCGATGGTGAAACCCATGTCTGCCATTCAGCCATCTCCTGGCTCCAGTAAATCCAGCAGTCCACTTCGTTCAGTCAGCTCTCGGTCAGAGATGGAGCCGGTGAAGAGACTTGACACAAAAGTCACAGCACTACAAGGGGCAATCCCAATCAAGGCCTCAAAGGTTGTCGTGTTCTTGTAAGATGAGAAAACCTCAGACTGGAGAATGAGGGATGATGGATTCTGGCATCGCACCCCGGTGCAGTCGATGATTACCCGAACATCTGGACTGTCCTGCACAAATTAGCTTGGCATGGTGTTCTTGACTTGCAGTTTACTCATCCAGATGGGGAGGGAGCCAAGGAGCAGGTAACGGTAGTTGGCCCACGTTATAACAACACGGGAGACAGTGGACACACTGACCTGAAACATGTCAGTCAGCACCTTCTCTTGCAGGCCTGCAGCAACCCGGCAGCAGAAGAGAAAAAACTCATTGCGTTGGACTGGGAGAAATGGGTTCAAAATGTTTTGGTTTTTTTTCTGAGCTTTCGACCAATAAACCAACATGGAGGCAGATGGATGAATAGCCTCCCAGAAGTCACAAAAATCATCTCTTGATGTGAATCTGGTGTAAAAGAGGATGTCCTTGTCTGAGACACAAAATCTGTGAAAAGGCACTTGACCCACTTTCAGCTGTGACAGCTCTCGTCAGCTCCTTGACTGTTTCTTCCAATTGCTGTATGCGTGCAGCAGCAGCATCCAGTGCGCCTGTATGAGATGAGGAAAAAACATTTAAACATCTGACCGAGATTTTGGCTGTGACTTGCATATTGGAAGTAGTTATTGGAAGTAGTTTGGACCTCTAAAGAAATTGCTTTTTATAGCTCAATATTGCTTTTAAAATGTGCTTTTTATAGCTCAATATTCACCTTTACATTTAATTTAGTACGATATAAAATGCAACATTTGTACATGTGCTGAAGCTTTTCACATTGTGGTATTGGTCAAATGCTGGGACATCAATAAGACTAAACATTTTGTGCCAGAGTTCTGAAAAGTTGACCTACCTCCTCGGTATAACCTACTAAGAGCCCATTCTGTGATTAAACCATAGGTAACACATCCTGTCAGGTAGGTGGTTTAAGAACAGTATGGTGTACTAGTAGGCCAATATTTCAGAACACTAACAAACACTGACAAACCTGGTTTAGGAGCAGAACCGAAATCATGTTCTGTCATCACCACCGAAGCTGCGATCTCCTCCATCGGCTCTTCTTATTTATTTAAAAGTTTGGCCCTTCATCCCGGCGAACCGCTTGAATCCACTTCTTCCTTAGACTCAATTCAGTCGGGAATCCATGAAAACTTAAGTAGGGTTGGCGTTGTTTGTTAGATGTACAAAGTGGAACATTGCAGTGACATTTGTTTCAGCCATTGTTGAACTGCGCCATTGTTGAACTGAACTGCACTTTTTTTTTACCATTATTGTTTTATAGGGACAAACATTAACAAATTTCTCATACAGGGGATTGATAAAGTTCTATCTAGACTATTGAACAGAAAGAAACACTTGGTCATACTTTACACACTTTACAATAGCATTGGCCTACTGAATGCCACAGATATATTTTCAGCATTGGACTGAATGCCACATAAATATATAATTATGTTTTTGCACGTTTGCAACGTTTAAAAGTTCAGGGTATAAAGTTCAAGTATATGCCTCTACTTGTATTGCTTAAGCCAATAGCCTTTTGAGGCAGTGTTTTTTCTGAATATTAGTGTTAAGGGCCAATAATGCTTACTATCATACGTTAGTTACCATGTCTGTGGACACATTTGTATGCAGTCACATGTAAATATAAAAAAACAAATTGACTTATGATGGTGTAGCCATGCATGTTGTTTTATTGTTAATGTTTCAATTTGTTTTTATTGAAAATACTTTGTATAGATGAATTATCCCCAAACTTGTCCTCGTAACACCTTAAATAAATAAACATGACTTAACATGGCAGATACCTGTGTATTGTTTATCATATGCGGTAAGAGTGTAACTTTTGGCTGGTAAAAAAGATGAGTGTCTGGTAGATTTTTAAATCTACCTGCCACAGTTGCTGGTGGGCAAAAAAGTTAATTTCCATCCCTGATGTGCGTGTGTAATATGTATGTGTGTGTGTTTCTGCAGCTACATGAACGCGTTGGACCGTATTGCCCAGCCGTGTTACCTTCCCACCCAGCAGGACGTGCTGAGGGTCCGGGTTCCCACCACAGGGATAATCGAGTACCCCTTCGACCTCCAGAGTGTCATATTCAGGTACTTCATCGCCTTACCTGCGCCACCCGCGCCAATGAACCAAAAACCTTCACTCCTGGGCCATTACATAAATGGTGGTCATTGACCTTTATGAGCTTTAGCATGGCCATGTCTGTATGTCAATGTCACTTTTGTGTCAACACTGTACTAGTTTGTCTAATTTTCTAATTTTCTTTTTAATTAGGTATTTTTTCTCACAAACAACCAAAACACTGTTGTTTTTTATTTGTTGGATTTTCACGCAAGTTTCTAAATTAAACACATAAAATGATTATGTTTTTAACTCAATAATGTTTTGAATGTATTTTCTTGTAGGGGCTTTCTGTTATATAAAATCCTGATATGCTCTGACAGTTAACCTTGTGTTGAATTCTATCCAGCACCAGTAGATGGCGCTAATATGATTTATTGTGATCATTTGAGCTGCCGCTACACTTTAGTTTTGAATGTTGTTTCCACAGACAGGTTGTGGGTTGATCTTGTAATAGGGTTAGGGCTTGGTTTGGTATATAGTTATCACTTCAAAGAGACATTGTTACGTTTTCATATTAAACCGGCACTTTTGTTTCAGGATGGTGGATGTGGGAGGTCAGAGGTCAGAAAGGAGGAAGTGGATCCACTGCTTTGAGAACGTCACCTCCATCATGTTCCTGGTGGCGCTCAGCGAGTACGACCAGGTCCTGGTTGAGTCCGACAACGAGGTGTGTTTCATGTTACACACACACACACACACACACACACACACACACACACACACACACACACACACACAGTCACACACGCACTAACACTCTCAAACACTAACACTCTCAAACACTCACACACTCACACTCACATACTCACTCACACATACACACAGTCTCAAGCACACACTCACACACACATCCAAGATCCCAAACAAATACTAACAACGCCATGGGAGGAGGCCCTGTTTTGAACTCTATACAAAAACGCACACACACACACACACACACACACACACACACACACACACACACACACACACACACACACACACACACACACACACACACAGGGCCCTATTTTAACGTTCTGAAACGCAAGTGAGAAGCGCAAAGCGCAAGTAGCTTTGCGAGGGGTTCTATGGCGATGTCACTATTTTACTGGCGCATAAATTACTCTTGCGCCCGGCGCAAATCTAAAAAGGGTTGGTCTGAAGTAGCCTAATTACCCGTAGGAGTGGTTTGGGTGTAATGTGCAATAAACCAATGTGAGTGCCATCTCCCATCCCCTTTAAGAGCCATGAGCGCATTTTAATCTGACGAGTTGATTTTGACAGTGTGTTCGCAGTCTCCGATGAGACAGATGCATGACCACATGAATTTCGAACTTCAAATGGCTCAGTTTATGGCCAAATAATATGGCCTAATTCACACATGGAATAGCGTTTTCTTCCACAACTTCAGAAATACTGAGTCCCCAAATAAATTTCGCCAAAGAAAACTTGATATGCGGTAACTGTGGTTCTATTTAATGATATACGCAATACATTAACAAACATCGTTTCTTACCAGTATTGTATGCATTATCGTTATCGACTTGTGTTCCTAATATGCATGTGTCCCTCCATTAATGTACATTGCCATGGACTGTATTATGCCTTACGTGTTTAGTTTGCATGTGTTTAAACAGATGGACGCACACACGCGCGCCCGCATTCATTAATTATTTTACACATACGCGCACCCGCATTCATTCATTCTTTTTAACACTCACTTGCGGTAAAACAATGTTTTCTCACGATCAAATACTCATCAATCCTAAAAGTTATGGGCTTGTACACAACGGCGGAGCCAAAGGGGTGGCCGGGGTGGCACTGGACACCCCTGAAATCTGATTGGCCACCCCGGGTGCCACCCTAAAATTTAATTCGCTACCTGCGGTGCCTTTTTCAAATCGACGAGGAAGAGAGAATATTTCCCACAGCTCACGACTCATACGAGAGACTGACGATTTTCCTGAACAACTATACGAAAGTTGACTCGCTGTGTAGATGCATATTGGAAAATTGGCTCCATAACAGCCAGTTAATCAGGTAAGAGAGATCGGTTCGCAACTTAGCCTGTCGTAAGCTACAGTGTTTAGTGTGTTTAGCTAATGTGGGGTAACTAGTACAGATGTCAGTGGAAGACAATTCCGGTATTTTGAATATTAAGCCCACTTTCTGGTTTGTGTCTAGGATGAAATAGAGTGGTTGACACCGAAATTTGAGCCTCTGTGTCGGTGACATAATTCAAACTTTCCAGAACTTTCTGTGTGGGGGTAGAAGGGTGCTTCATGCAGGATCTACCGGGATGCTCTCTCCCCTTGAACTGGTGATCATTAACTCAAAGGGGAAGTACAGGAAGGGGGGGCGATAAAACAATGTTCAACACTGATTGTGTGTGTGTGTGTGTGTGTGTGCGTGTGTGTGTGTGTGTGTGTGTGTGTGTGTGTGTGTGTGTGTGTGTGTGTGTGTGTGTGTGTGTGTGTGTGTGTGTGTGTGTGTGTGTGTGTGTGTGTGAGAGAGAAATTGAGCTGCAGAGACACTGGCTATTCATAGTATGTTAAAGAAATCTGGGGAAGTAACCCTAGTGGACCACACTATCTGCCACATTGTAGAACTCGCGGTTCTTCCTCTAATCAGCAATCATAGGATTCATTCATGCTCCTAAGATGCCATGTTAGGGTTACACACACATTTTCAGTCATGGTCTATGGACCCCCTGAAGTAGCAATGGCCACCCCCTGGCCACCCCATGTATAAAATTCTAGCTCCGCCACTGCTTGTACACAATGTCTGTCTCAAGAAAATATGTGTTCGCTGTACGGTGTTTGCAGATGCATTGATTTAAAAGTACAACTTATTACCGCTGTATCAGCTGTTCTTTCCCAAATAATTTACCAAGAATGTGTGGTTAGGTAGATGAGAGAAGCAAAGTGTATGCGTGAGGTGCACAAGCAACATTATGCAGATCATTCCCCGATTTACCAACGCGTGGCGGTGGAGGGAAAAGTACGCTCTGCGCCAGTTGCAAACTAGCAACGACACATGCATCAGTGTAGAAAGTCAATTGCCCAAGATGCAAGATAGGGCCCAAAGACTGCATATTGATACTCAAACGTATGGTGGTTTCCTCACTTTTGACAGCAGAACTGATCACTCTTCTGATACGTGCAGGAAAGTGAAGCCACAGATGATTGAGACGCTTCCCCTCTCTAACTCTGAGCGCCTCTTCTCTTTTCCTTGGAAAGCACATGTAAATCACGACCCCTCTGCTTTGAATAAGTGCCTCCGCCGCCCACCGCGCCTTCCTTTTCCTCACGACACAAACGCTCATGAAGGTGGACTGCGGCTCTGTTAAAATGGCATTGGGGTGGCAGGCCGGGAGATAGTACTGTATCTGTCGGTCTTGTTTCAGAGCTGTGTTCATGTGGACATGCAGTGCTGAGGGTCTGGTTAGTTATAATTGCGCCCGCTTCGGTTTTAATTACACACTGAGACGGTGCACCAGGGAGCTATTAAACCTTTAAAGATGACACGGCTGCCCCAAACCCCCCCCCCCCCCCATTCCCATTCTCTCTTTCGTGTTTTCTTTGGCTATCCCTCTCTCTCTCTCTCTCTCTCCTCTGCTCCTTCCCATTGGTGAGGTAAAACGTTTATTAAGACTCCCCTAATCAGTGATAAGGGGTAATGAATTATTCTCTCCCTCCCCTTCGTTATTCTCTCTCCCCTCTTCTCCCGCCCTCTCTCCTCAACACCTCTCTCTCTCTCACTCTCTCTAATCACTCTTCCTCCCTAATTCCCTTCCACTTTCTACCTCCCTACTCCTCTCTCTCTCTCTCTCTCTCTCTCTCTCTCTCTCGCTCTCGCTCTCGCTCTCTCTCTCTCTCTCTCTCTCTCACACTCTCTCTCTCTCTCTCTCTCGCTCTCGCTCTCTCTCTCTCTCTCTCACACTCTCTCTCTCTCTCTCTCTCTCTCTCTCTCTCTCTCTCTCTCTCTCACACTCTCTCTCTCTCTCTCTCTCTCTCTCTCTCTCTCTCTCTCTCTCTCGCTCTCTCTCTCTCTCTGGCCACAGAACCGCATGGACGAGAGCAAGGCGTTGTTCAGGACCATCATCACGTACCCCTGGTTCCAGAACTCCTCAGTCATTCTCTTCCTCAACAAGAAGGACCTGCTGGAGGAGAAGATCATGTACTCCCACCTGGTGGATTACTTCCCCGAGTACGACGGTGCGTCTGGCATCCTGAACCCCCCCCCCCCAGTCCCAGTCCCAGAGTTTCTCTGTTGTTCCTCTTCCTCATCTCAAGCCATTGGGTTCCATTGAATGCTATTTCACATTGAGCAGAAGCCTTGTGACAACGTCCAGTCAAGTTCTTCTTTTCGTTTCGCGGTGAACGTCACTCTGCTGGTCTGCTGAGAGAGTCAGAGTGTGAACTGGCAATATTCGCTAAATATCGCTGCTTTTTTCACAGGGCTAAAAGCAGCGTTATTTAGCAAGTTAATTTGAGATGGACGATGGGTTATGCTCAAGGTTGCCAACCAATTAGGCTGCCGACATCCAACCGATAGCACATAGTGCCTTTCGGTGGGGGGTTAAACCCAGTGCTTTTCGACTCGGACTTGAACCAAGTTTATTTAGTTGGGGGTCGAACGCTGCACCTATTAGCTTTGAGTTGAACCAAGTGCCCTTTGGCTGGGAGTCGACCCAGTGCCTATCGGCTGTAGTTAAATCCAGCGCCTATCGGCTATAGTTAAACCCAGCGCATATCTGCTGTAGTTAAACCCAGCTGTATTTAAACCCAGCGACCATCGGCTGCAGTTAAACTCAGCGCCCAAAGGCTGGGAGTTGAGCCAGTGCCCTGTGGCTGGGAGTCGAACCCATAGTTACTTTAGAAGCCACGCCTGCCCTCTCTCATTGGAAACATTGATCTGAGCGTGTGTGCGTGTGCCCCCCCCCCCCCCCCCCCCTTCCTCAACAGGTCCGCAGCGGGACGCGCCGGCGGGGCGGGAGTTCATCCTGAAGATGTTCGTGGACCTGAACCCCGACAGCGACAAGATCATCTACTCCCACTTCACCTGCGCCACGGACACGGAGAACATCCGCTTTGTGTTTGCCGCCGTCAAGGACACCATCCTGCAGCTCAACCTGAAGGAGTACAACCTGGTGTGAGCCGGCAGGGAGGGTCGCCCATGACGAGACAGGGACGAGAACAAGGGCACCGGGGGGAAATGCCCCCCCCCCCCCACGACAACACACACTGACTGCACGCGGGGGATATGATCCAAGAAAAGAAAGAGGATTTTTCGGAGATGCAATGAAAAACGTCACATGGTTCCCGTGGTTCTAATTTATTCGCCATTTGTTGTCCCGCCTCCGCTTGACCCCTAAAGGAGGGGGGGGGGGGGGGGTTAACCAAGCCAATGTAATGTAACTATTTAAGGTGTTGATGCTAAATGCTAAGTAGGAGGGGGAGGAGAGAGACTGTAGGGCTGGGGAAGTTTAGACAGTAATTATTGTACAGCACACTATATTCATTTGTGTCGTGTGTGGGGAGTGTGGGGGTTGGAGGGAGGGGGGGGGGGGGGCAGAGGGTCTGGGTGGGAGAGGCTGTCGGGTGGTCTGCCTGCTGGAGTCAGTAGGACTGATGCCTCACAGCTTGAACGCACGGTGCTCCTTTCCTTTTCCTGCCTTCTTTGTTTCATTTTTTTTGTACAACAAAATAAGACGTCTCGATTCTGCTCCTCATTCCTGCCGACCGTCCGTCCTGTTACTCAGTAATGCATTCCGAAGCAGCCACGCTGTGGGCATTGCTACTCCAACTGCCTAACAGAAGAAAAGAGATAGGCCTACTATAACGGAACGCGCTCCGACGCAGGAACGTTTGGCCGGTATCTTGATATTATAGGTATAAACTGTGATTTTTAAATTATTATTATTGGTTTTTTTGCTGTTGGTTTGATATTGATTGAAGTTCATCATTATTATTTTATTGTATTAACTTTGGGTACCGCAAGTGAAAAAAGAAAAACCTAACGCCGCGTGCAGCAAAGCATTCGGATTGGCTATCCCTCGGACGAAGGCTCGTTCGAACTGAAGCCGCGGTTTGGGACCGAATGTCACGTCATCAATGGCTTGGTTCGTACAGCTCAACGTGTGGAAGAAAATGTCGTTCATTGGTCGCCGTGATTTTCATGGGCTTTCCACGCCAAAGCACTGAAAGCATACACCTTGCGAGCAGTGATCCATGTTTTTTTGTTTTCCTTTAAGGGGGCGTTAAAAAAGTGACCATTAATAATGAGAATATATTTAGAATTATTTGTTCAAACTGTGCCACATTAATGCTTTATTATTATGGTAATATGTTGATATTGCCAATGCCATACAACTCAAGCAGCAGAGTCGACCTTTGCGCTGTTTACTATTGTAGTTAAGATAAGAAGATTAGAAAGTATTGCAAAGATAATAAGCAGGGCTAATTAAACGTGAGCAAACTGACCCACTGGCTCAACGGAAAACTGATGCTTTTAAAAAAAATATTCACAGCAGTCAACAGTGTATTAACCCCACACACCTACACACAAGCAAACGCACACAAACACAGACACACGCACACTGCCTGGACTCACCCACTCTCCAGCCAATAGCCTGACCCCCACAGAGAGAGGGTCCACTGTATAGGCACCCAGTCACATTCCAGCTGTGTCTTTCTAATTGTCTCATGGCAGCCCAGCTGTGGGACGGTTCCAGTTCACTAGCAGTGATTGTACATTGGGTGATAGGCATAGCTACATGTTAAGAAAAGGGCAAAGTGTTAACATTTGTACCAAAGTGAGCCCTTCTCGTTTCAGTTTGGCACCGATGGCTCTGACAGGCTTACACCCAAGTGATTTTGAGTATATCGATTTTTTGTAACTATTCCCTAAAATATAGGCCTGGTATCGATATTTCATTGAGGCATAGTGCAATTATGAATGCTATAATCATTGTACATACAACTCTCTCTCTCTCTCTCTCTATATATATATATATATATATACACATGTGTTTATATATGTATATATATATACACATATGTGGCAGGATCTTTGTTGGCTTAATAATGACCTTTTGGCAGACTGAATGTGCGGTATTGGAAATATGTATCTATGTGATTGTGAAAGGGTTTCCTTTTTTTTTAAGAGGAGTATGTACATTTTGTGTTTGGTTGGTGTGCTTTCCCAACAACAATGTTCACTTTTAAAAACTATAAAGACAACTATTCTAATCCAACATCGTACAAAACCTGGTGAGCCATCACTTCTTGAAACCAACAATATGAAAGCATTATATATTGTTCACTTATATGCTGAACTTCTGTACTTTCATCACTGGAGGAAACACTTTTACATCTACAGTGTATTGTGTTTACTTTATTTTACTAGTAAGTAAAACTGTTAATTATATAGGTCTACACAGCTATCAATAAGTATTTTCTTACTCAACTCTGAGGCATAATATGAATAAATGTACCTAACGTGTCATGAAGGCGAGGACATATTTCAAACTGCTGAATTGCTTTGAGAAGCAAGACTAATTCTGGGAGATGTTTTGCCTACTGCCTACACCCCATACAGTGAGACATAAGTCAGTATAACAATTAATTGTATAACATGCATTAGGCCTATCTTTCAAAAAACAGCCGAGGCCAGATAAAGGCTGCAGTTTAAAGAATGTTTATTATGTTAAGCCTCTGTCAGTGAGGTGGGACGACATCCTTTCATGAATCCCCACAGTGCCACTGCCTTGTAAACTTCCTCGTTTGTGTTTCCCCAGTTGGCACCGCCCTTCTAGGAAGAAATTGATAAAGTTCAGGATGGACCAGCCCTCCACAGCAAGATGCGTTCTGCAGTCAAACCTCTCCACCGGCCACAGCGCATTTCTCCCTCTTTTGCGCAAAGGTTTCCAGAAGGACTATAGGGTGAAGTAGATGGATCTTCAATCAGTTTTTTCTTCAAACACTGGAAGTAACGTCAAGCAGACCTAAAGATGCGCAAGGCGCACTCCGACTGAGACAAGGGTGTGTGAGTGCGTGTGTGTGTGTGCGTGTGTGTTTGGAACGAGGGGAGCGCAGAGGAGGCGCGATTGGGTTCATCATCAAATCTCCACAGTTTTGAGGCGCAGGGGAGGACGACGTTGACGGGTCACCGGACAGAGACGTTCATAGTTCAAACATGGCCGGTTGTTGTTCATCGAATGAGGATAAGGCGAAAAAGAGAATCAATGAGGAGATTGAACGACAGCTGCGGAGAGACAAGAAGGATTCCCGCAGGGAACTGAAACTGCTGCTGTTAGGTGAGCATCCAGGCTGACCACACCTGTGTTACCGGCAAGTGCCCCATGCCCTGTCCCAACCAAATTCCCTACTCCATATAATCGAATACATATGAACAGTATGATCCCTAGTAAAGAGTGACAAGGAAAAATAAAGCGCTCTCACTTGGTTCTCCATTGAAACAAGTTGTATAGGTCTATGCCATACATAACAAAGGGTTTTCTTTATAGTCAATGTTGTTATGATGTGTTAAGGGAATAAAACGCGGTTAAAGGCAGTTATGGTCTGTGTACCGCACACGGTTCCGTTTCATATCGCGTAAGACATTACATTTCCTTTTACGCAGGAGTTATTTTCTGCATATCTCCGGATGTGGCGCAGCGCCCACTGCGGCTCTGCTGGCATCCAGTCGTTGTGTCTCGCTCCTCACTCAAACTTGAACAGGCGTGCACACACACACACAACACACGACAGCGTAGTGGAAAGATACTTGGAAAACAAATATCGATTAATATAGGAGTCTACTGCATATCACTTTCACCACTTTGCCAGAGGAATCCACACATCGTATACACAATAAAAAAACATTAAGAGTATAGTCTCTTTTTTATTTGAATGTTCACGGCGTTAAAGTGCTCCTGTATAGTGATGGTGCATGCCTTTACCTGGTCTTTATTATTATTATTATTATTATAGAAGCTTTGACAACCCCCATAACCAGTATAAATGCTAGGCCTTGCAATCCTTTAATAAATTATGGATGTTATGATAGATAATGGTCTCCATTGTTATTTATAATATATATGCTGTTGGGAGGTGGAAATAGCATCTTGGCACCTGTTCAAACATTCACCATCATCCCACAAGTCATTGTCACCATGGACACACACACACACACACACACACACACACACACACACACACACACACACACACACACACACACACACACACACACACACACACACACACACACACACACACACACAAAGGCCGCTAATCCATCCCTATACCTGTTTGGTGGTGCGTGTGTGACAGCCATAACTAGCTGCTGCGGCCACATTGCATGCAAACACATGCAAATGCAGGTGCCAGCAGGCTTTAAATCAAGCTTTGCATCCCTGGTCCTCCTCGAAATGGCTTATTCTAAACACTGCCCTCCTCTCACCCCTCCACGTCCACAACCAGCAAGGGGAAAAATAGACGCTCACATCAATTGACGATTGATGATTGATGATTGATGTGATTGATTATTGTGTATTGGTAGAGTGATGGTGCTCGTTTTTGATGCATCATGCTTCTTGGTTCTGGAGCTAATGGATGCCTTTGAGTTTTCATGTTGGTTGTTTTGTACAGTATGGTATATTTTGGATTACCTAATCAAACTGGATCTGATTTAATCTGATCGGTTCCGATCTGATCTAATCCAATGAAAAAAATAAAAAAGACAATTTGTGAATTATATCTACAGTCTTCAGATCAATATGATGATACATTTGGGTTTTATTGAGATCCTAATTATTTATTAATATGTATGCATTTTTATTTGTTCAATTTTGTTCAAAGGATGATTACTGGAATAATCTAGATTGAATACTTGTACTGTTTCCGTTGTCATTGAATCCTTTCGGGGGAAAAGCAAGTGATGATTCCCTTGAGTCAGGTAGCTCTTTTATTTAGCAATCATCCAGCAGCTAGCTCTGTGTGCCACACAGGTGTGTGTACCGGGCAGGTAAAGTGACTACTGTGCAGCAAGGTGTGTGTGTGTGTGTGTGTGTGCAGGGAGGTTTGTGTGAACTGCGGCCTCTGTGGGTTTCATTAGGTGGGTTACAGTGTGTCCCCAAGGAGGGAAGAGAGAGTGTGTGTGTGTGTGTGTGTGTGTGTGTGTGTGTGTGTGTGTGTGTGTGTGTGTGTGTGTGTGTGTGTGTGTGTGTGTGTGTGTGTGTGTGTGTGTGTGTGTGTGTGTGTGTGTGTGTGTCTGTATGTGCCGAATGGAAGACTACTCTCAGTGGCTTTCTGCTTGTCATTTGAATTGGATTTGAATGATCTTAAACGTTCACTAGACCTCTGAACAATCACGCTGAACCTCAAGTGTTCTATGTGTACTCCTGGGCATTGGTTCACAAATACAAGGTAACGAACATGGACTCGGAGAGGAGACACTTGGAGTATATGCTTATATTTACACAACGCCCCCCCCCCCCCAGTGATAGAGAGGCTGAAAGCATGGAGCAAACACCATGGCTGAAACTTTCTATCATAAATGTTGTCTCATCGAGGCAAAAAAAATATATTTTTGTTGATTTAGTTTGACTTGAGAGTCTAAAGAAAAGCATAATACAGGCCAATCTGCAATACATACAGTATGGTGAGGCAAAATATCATAAATACTCATTGTATTATTGACCTCAATGCTAGTCATGAGAGTCCTTTTTACCACATGCAATTACTCATACATCCCTTGCTTATCTTTGTGTGGCGGGGGGGGGGGGGCGGGGGGGGGGGGGGTAATTAAAGTGACACACCCAACCGCGCACACTGAGTGACTATACTGCGGGAGCACTGGGGTGGACAACATGCATACAGACACAAAAAAGCCTCTTTCCTTGCTCCACAGCTACGTGGCCATTTTGTTGTGAGGTTGACTTACAGCTGAACCCCCCCTTTGTTTCGTGCTCTTCACACTGATTTTGTGAAAAGTTACGATTAAAGTAGGTAAAGAGAGTTGTGATGTCATGACATTTAGTGACTGCAGTCCGATGTCCGATTTCTTAAAAAAATTCTGTTGATTTCAAGGTTGATTTAGTTTGTTTAAATGTATGTATTTCTCCATTTATTGATTCGTTTACTGTTCTTAACTTATTTCTGCACTACAATGAAAATAGCCAGAGAATATAGTGGCTCTATACTCATTTGACTTCCTATAGTCTTCATGAATGAATTGCGTGCTTTGTTTGGTTCATTCCCTCCCTTATCCAATAAGAGTCGGTCAATGAACCTTCTTCAAGGAGACTGTGGTGACCTCTCTATGGGCAGATTTGCATCCATTGCGCTGCGTTTAGAGGCTTATCTTTACCCAAAACTCCTCTCTCTTCTCTCAAGAAAACTTGACTTGTAAACAAGGTGCATTCAAATGGGCTCACCCTGTCTGGGTATCGCTCGCAAGCAGCTGAGCTCAGGTGCGACACTATGCAAAACACACAAGGAGGTGCTAAATGAGATGCTAACAACCAGATGTAGCTTGCTGAAACTATTATCTTTTATTTTGACAAGCAATTTTCACACATATATGTTCTCACAACACAAACACTCTACTACTCTGATATACTCCAAAGGGTGTGCAGAGAAGAAAGAAAAACAAACAAACACACATACATACATACAAACACACACACACACACACACACACACACACACACACACACACACACACACACACACACACACACACACACACACACACACACACACACACACACACACACACACACACACACACACACACATTAATAGACACACTGCATACACTTAGTCACTGCTTGTTGCTTGAAAGTACACCACTGAAAACAAACACATTTGTTTAACGAATAGCTTAGTTGACAGCTTCAGTTGGGTCATTTAACGCTGAAGAGAAAATAAATGCTTGATTGAAACGCACACGCTGTTCTTTATTGTCAATTCTTCAACCGAAATGATTTTGATTAAAGCAACTATTTGTGGTAACACACATTGTTAGATACACACAAACACACCCACACAATCAGGATGTCAGAGGTCAAGTGACAGGTTAAGGTTGGGCTGATTAAGGATGATGGATAAGAAGCATTTATTTCTTCTATTCTATCCTAACCATCGAAAAATATAGTAATAGGGAGCTCTTAATGGGTAAATAAATGTTCAAGTAAGCTGCACGTACGTTGGAAGCCAACGTGTGTGTAATTCATGGAACCTCACACCTCCAAATACCTGAAAGTTGTTGTTCTTGTTTTGACCTCAAAACACTCTGCGACTACTTCAGGTCTGCCCCCATGCACTCCTTTCCAACCATGGATCCTTATCTTATTTTTTCCCGCCTTTTTTCCTCCTAGCATTTACAAGAGTTAGCTACCTTGCTTCTTTGACAACATTTATCGCTAGCACTTCGAGGAGGGAACTTTTAGTAAAAGCAGACATCCAGACATATATATCATTAACAATTCATGGCTCACTTCCTGTTCCGGCACGGTCTCCCCTATCTCAGGCACAGGAGAGAGCGGCAAGAGCACCTTCATCAAGCAGATGAGGATCATCCATGGAGGGGGCTTCTCCGAGGATGACAAGAAGAGCTACGCTAAGCTGGTCTTCCAGAACATCTTCACCTCCATGCAGGCCATGGTCCGCGCCATGGAGCCGCTTGTCATAGCCTTCACCGAGGGGGACAGCCAGGTACGAAAGAAACAAACATGAGAGGCTTTAAAGGGGACATATTATACCCCCAGGTGTGAATGTGATCAGCCATGAAAAGCCATTGGAATATCTGCCACTTCTGACATCACAAGCGGACGTGTCCACCTAGATGTATGACGGATAGACGTTTGCTACGCAGCAACGTTTGCTACAGTCCACTGGGTAGGCTGCGAGGCTGATCTATCCAGCACATATCTAGGCAGATTTTCAAAATGGCTTGTAATGGCTAATCACACTCACACCTGGTGGCATAATATGTCACCTTTAAGGCCATGTTTAATGCTGAATCCCCTTATGAAGCCGTGGGTCTCTATGTTACTGCCGTGGCCCAAAGTGGTGGCTGGTAGTCAGTCACGCGCTCCTCTCCCAAAGAGGCCTGTGTTTCCTGCTATCAATGATGACCAGTTGAGCAGTTTTGCATGCGAGTTTATTCATTGACAACATCATCTTCACGTTGTAACGATCACCAGATGTCACTCCATTGGTTTATCTTGGTCACTTTTGACAGACTATATAGCTTGGTCAAATTTGGTGTTTATTTTGGCTGCTCTATGGTGTTACCCTATCTTGTACTGGGTGTTGGTACCGCATGTTCATCGTTTAGTATACTGTGCATAACCGGACATTTTCAGTTTATTACTTATTTTGCATGCTTGACTTCCTGGTTGCAACCAAGTAACTACCAGGAACGCGGTTGGAGGATAATGGAGGGGGTTAGCGGGCGTATTAGCTACCATAGCTCAGCATTTCCCTAACCTTTTGGGCATGTGACCGTTTTTTGGGGTTTGAAAATCCTTTTACAACGTGCACAAACATCACACACTTTAATACATTTGACCTTCAAAACCTTTTTGTCAAAGGTAAAGCATTGAATTCCTACAGCAATCACCGGCAATCTCATATGCATATCAGACCGCTCCCATGCGGGGGTTCCCGACCCCGAGGTTGTGTAACACTGCTGGAGTTGTTATTGTGTTTGTGCGTTTGTGTGTTGCGTGTATCTGCAGGCCCATGCCGACTCCGTGCTGGAGGTGGAGGTGGACAAGGTGGAGGAGTTCGACCAGACTCTCTCAGTGGCCATCAAGAGCCTGTGGAAGGATGGTGGGGTGCAGGGGTGCTACGACCGGCGCAGAGAATACCAGCTCTCTGACTCCACCAAATAGTGAGCAATGAGTATTCACTGAGCAGTCCCTGGGTTACTGCAATGGTTCTAATAATGTCAAAATGATGGGAGGGAAAGTATATGGATGGCTGGCTATGTATTTGTGTAGGTGTGCTTCCTTGACCCAGTTATAATCTGTCAAAACAGCAAGTTTTGAATGACACATGTATGCCCTTCTCTGAACTATGAATCATGTATTTTGTTGTTTTTATCTTGATTGAGATAACCAATACTTTCCTATTGCTCTTATTATTCCCATGTTTTATAGTTATCTTGACGAGCTGGATCGCATTGCAGACCCCTCATATTTACCAGACCTGCAGGACATCGTCAGAGTGAGAGTGCCCACAACTGGTATAATAGAATACCCCTTTGACATGGAGAACGTCATCTTCAGGTAGGATACAGTACCCCTACACACGCCCATAGACATACTTCTAGACACGCCCATAGACATACCTCTAGACACGCCCAAAGAAATGCTCTGAGACACGCCCATAGACAAACTCTTAGATATGCTCATAGACAAACTATTAAGACATGAACAGACACTCTTAGACACAACCATAGACATACTCCTTGTTCAGACAAGCCTGTATAAAACACCCCTAGACAAGCCTTTAGACATGCTCAGATTAACATCCATGAACATACGCCTAGTCACAACTATAGACATAAGGCTTGGAGACTTATTGGGATAAAACAAAAAAAACAACACTATTACAAATTGAAATAATTAATCTGAATATTTGTGAGGATCTGGCCCACGTTTGAATGTGGCTCTCGTCTCTTTAGGATGGTGGATGTGGGAGGTCAGAGATCAGAGAGGAGGAAGTGGATCCACTGCTTTGAGAACGTCACCTCCATCATCTTCCTGGTGGCGCTCAGCGAGTACGACCAGGTCCTGGCAGAGTGCGACAATGAGGTATGTGTTTGCTTCCTCATTCGCTAAGGCCAAAGAGCCTGCGCAAAGGCACGACACATATTGTGTGATTCTGACACCATTACCCGCCCCTGGACAACATTTCTGTTTGAATGAAAACTTTCCAATCATCTGACTAGACGAGCTGTCAATTGGCCAGGTTATGGGATTTTGCCAGACGGTACACAGGCAGTGGCAGTGGCCGAACATTTTGGCGAAGAAACATGCTGTGTTATGTAAATACCAAAAGACAAATAGGAACTTAGTTGTGAGTGGACTCGATTTTTTTTACTTTTCAATGTCTCATTGTGAAAATCTGCAGGCGTAGGCCTGCAGATTTTCACAATGAGACATGGCTGACTATTTTATACAAAGTGATAAAATCTGACAAAACCTGTGAGTGCCAGAGAAATCCAGTTTAGCACCAGACAAGAGGTTTTGCCCCCAACTTTTCTCTCGCCCCCTCCTCAGAACCGCATGGAGGAGAGCAAGGCCTTGTTCAAGACCATCATCACCTACCCCTGGTTCCAGAAATCCTCAGTCATCCTCTTCCTCAACAAGACCGACATCCTCACTGAGAAGATCCAGTACTCTCATGTCGCTAACTATTTCCCTGAGTTCACAGGTGAGTCTGGGTTTGTGTGCGTGTGTGTGGGAGAAAAGTAATGACGCAGGACCTTTTTGATGGAAATCTCGGCTAGGCAGTCTTTCCCCTCAGTAAAGCTTAAGGTCGATTGGGCCGATTATATGCAATGTGGTCTGCCGGTAGATTTGTAGGATTATTGACCCTATAGTAATCACCGGGATCCTATAGTGATGCCACATAAGATCTGGGTGGATGGATATTTAAAAAAAATAATCTGAGAATGTATTTAGGGTAGAATCAAGCATTAATGTCTATCAGGTTCCTACACAAAACAGCTCACATTTGCTTTAACAGTGAATTCATATTTTGATTTAGTCAAATGTTGTTGTTGTTTGCATCACCAAATAGTTCCAGACATAAGTAAACAATGTCCAGGTGAGACTAAAAAACGAGAGGCTTGTGAAAGCATCTCACCCATACATATAGAGAAATAACAAACACATTGAGAATATGATAACCTTCCCTGAACTGCAGGACCTCAGCAGGACCTGAAGGCGGCCCAGGAGTTCATCCTGAAGATGTACATGGACGAGAACCCCGACAAGGAGAAGACGGTGTACTCCCACTTCACCTGCGCCACCGACACGGAGAACATCCGCTTTGTGTTTGTGGTGGTTAAGGACACCATCCTGAGACACAACCTGAAGGAGTTCAACCTGGTGTGAGGGTCCCTCAGAGGAGGCTAGGTCGGGACAGAAAGGAGAGGAGATGACAAGTCGAATAGTCACACTCGCATTGTTGTTGTCGGAGGAGGAATAGTCTTTTCGTTAGAATATGCGATCTCTTCACAATAATACTTGACACTGTCAAGACTGCATTTTTTGGGTAGAAGAAATGCCTTTTCTTCTTGTTTTTAGAATCAGAACGAAATATGAATAATCCTTGTAGGGATCTACCGTAAGGAATAATTAACTTATTAATCATCTGTGTGGACTAAATATCTACTCAAGTTATGATAATTAAAATGAAGGCCTGCCGTAGGAAGGTTCAAGCCAATAGTGAAGATGGTTTTGGAGTAGCTGAATGCACTGCGCTGCATTTTATAATATGCATAAAACATGTTACATTTCTATCTACAAATAATGTATAAAAATAATTTATAAAAATGTGAAACTCTGAAATACTTTGCTCTGTCGCGAGTTACTCTGTTTTCCCCCAAGTGCCTTGTTTATTCAAAACACACCAACACAAAACACGCTAGATTTGATCCTGTCCTTCTTAGACTCTACCAAGTTTAGCTACGACTTCTCTTACGCCTCATAAGGAGTTATTTTTATTTGGGAGGGTTTGTAAACTTTCCTGTTGTTCCTGTTAAAAGTAACTTCATTATAGACATGATAGTTTTTAATAAACATAGTTGTTGTAATGAAAAGCTGCAGTCTTTGTTTTGTTTCAAGGTGTAAACAGGTAAAGAAACATGCATGAACAAAAAGCAGGATTTACTTTAAACCCATTTATTATTTTCAAATGACAAAATTCTTCATTCAATGCTATATTCTACATTTATGCAATTGTTTCCCTTAAAGTTGAATGACAAAGACATATTTAGACTTTGATTTAGTGACACTAACACCAAAAGACCGAACCAAACTATTAAAACAAGCCAGTGCATATAGCAGCCAAGGAAGATAATTGCATTAGTTATTCTGAATATTCTGTTACAGATCCTCTTTAAAGAATTCTAGAATTGTGGTATAAAACATAAAAATCACAATATTAGAATAAGCATTTCTGTTGGATTTGTACACACATTGCATTATCCTAGATAAATATACACGGTTGATAAAATATATAAAAAAATAACATGCATCTGTCAACAGACAGCGCAGCGATGTTTGGCAATGAGTGCTTTCTTTTTTAATTAGAATGACAAGTTTCTTTTACGATAATGTGTGCAAGATCTACTAACATACAGCGTTAACCCTGCATGTGTTCAAGTTCAATTATACCAAAACCCATTCATCAATCGCTAAACATTTTGTTTGTGCATTCCACTCTAACTTTTCCAATGAACAATCAAATAAATGTGTTACTTGAACCAGCCTATGGTGTCTGCTTAATGGTAAACACTGTTCAAATGTAGCAGTAGCAAATGATCACAAAGACAACACTAATGTATTTTAGAGTTTTTTGTATAATAGACACCTGTGATTAATTAGGGACAGCTGTATCATGCATCTATATACAGACTCACTCATTCTCAAGAATGTTACCGACTGGGACATACCGCAAGTTACTGATTTAAGTAAATTGTAGCATGCTGCAAGGGAAAAAGGCACTGACACACACATATATAAATCTATAGGTGTGTTGGTGTATGTGTGTGTGTGTGTGTGTGTTGCACTTAGTGATGCATTATTTCCTTCCCGTGTGGCTGGATTTCAGCTGGTGTGGTTCAGTCAGTATTTGGGGAAACCTTCCATTGCGTCTTCCAACTTGGTGAGAACCCACTGCAAGCAAACGGGCAGAACATTAAACTGAGGAAGTGCATGTATTTCACAAGTCCTGATTTCATTTCCCAAACTCTCTGCATTACTGCTGACTGGAACAGCTCCCTGCAACACTTCCCATCTGTCTATTATCTGTATGGTCGGTGTAGGGTTACCTTGGCAATCTCTGGAGTTCGGAAGTTGATGATCTTCCCGAACTCTTTAGCGTGGAAGACTGACTTGACCCTTTCCTGCAACACAACACAACAGGGGACCGGATTTCAGCATGAATTTTGGACTTCATTATGTATATGTAAAGGACTTTTAGGAAAAAACAAAACAAAAAACACCACAATATTCCTGCTTTATTTTATTATATCACATCATCCAAATGTGATCCAGACTAGCCCACCAATCACAACACTACTGCAGCTTCAGTTTCCCTTTAAAAGAGAACCAATTAGAGGCCTTTGATCGAGCGTACCTTCGCTTCGATGCGAAGTCGTCGGTCTTCTACGATCAAGGGGTCCTTGGTGAACTCGTTGAACAGGTACTGCCACTCACAGGTCAGCTGACCAAACGTACCCTTGGTTACAAAGAAAATGCCCCTGAAAAAGAAAGCAGGATTAGATATATTTTGTAGGGAATTTACACAAACTAGCATTGGCTATCGGTGAAACAGGGCTTGTACATGGTTGAAGGACTAGTTTGTTGGTTGTGAAAAGGATTTTGTGTTTTTGATGCCATGTCCTGGGGTAACAGTAGTTTAGTATGTCTCATTGTTTCATCAGGTTTCATAGCGGAAACATTATCAGTTGCCCAACCACTATCTGAGATACATTCAAACCTTTGAACCCGGAAATTTATCAAGACAAAAAGTATGTCTCATAAACAGCTAGATTAAAGGAATACAAAATGTGAAAAACATGATGTATTACAGTTCTTCCAAAGTTAATGAGCTAACCTTTTGGTGATCATCAGGAAGTCCGACTCATTGACCTTGGCGTGAGCAAAGTATCTATACTTGGAGAAACGTCCGTTTTCGATTTTCTGTAAGAGGTGAGAAAAGGGGAAACAATTCACTCAGTCACAAAGAGAAGGATGATTCAAGAGCATCAAGTGTAACGTTGTGCGTCTTTTGTACAAATGAATAAATTAACAAAGATGAACCAAACACATACCATTAAAGAATGACTCAAGATATGACTCAAAGGCAAAAGGAAGAGGGAGATGATTGAAAGAATGAATTGGAACAAAGAGGCAAGGGGGTTGTCATGACGATATGAACATGTTTAATGAGAACGGCGGAACCCCGGTCAACAGAGTCAAAGATGGAAAGTGGCAACAACAGAGTTTAACGGAGCATAACATACATTCACTGCACCTTAATGGGCAATTCTATGCTTGAAATGCCAATGCAAATGACATGAATGTGATGGGATACCTCTTAATATTAATAATATGGAGATATATTATATATGATATGGGATAGGGTAAAAGGAAAGTAGGGAGACGTTGACACAAACAAATGAATGACACGCAAAACCGCCCTCCTCCCAAACGTAACAAATTAATGAACAAAACAAATCAGCTGGCCTTGAATGCACTTTAAGCAACAAAAAAAGGTGTACAAACTGATCATCATCATTGTCTAGGTCTACCAAAATGTTACAAACTAGCGAACACCAGCAAAGCCTAGACACCTATACACCAAGCTAACTCCACAAACACATCACTTTGACTAAAACCACACGCGACATGCTAAGACTGCTAGCTGCCTTCCTCATCCAGCTCATCCTCATCCTCTGTGTCAGTCCTACTCCACTGAGCGAAGGCCAATCTGCACTGTGGACATGAAAGAGACAGAGCCAACGTCAGGGGAAGAGACATTCACAGTCACTGTGTGGCAAGTAGCTAGACACTACTAGACTAGACTCCACTCTGTGTAGATAATTTCCTATAGGCTTCGTCAGTGCCAGTCCACAGTGTGTACCAGTCCACAGTGTGTACCTGTCCACAGTGTGTACCAGTCCACAGTGTGTACCAGTCCAGTGTGTACCAGTCCACAGTGTGTACCAGTCTACAGTGTGTACCTGTCCACAGTGTGTACCAGTCCACAGTGTGTACCAGTCCACAGTGTGTACCAGTCCACAGTGTGTACCAGTCCAGTGTGTACCAGTCCACAGTGTGTACCAGTCCAGTGTGTACCAGTCCAGTGTGTACCAGTCCACAGTGTGTACCAGTCTACAGTGTGTACCAGTCTACAGTGTGTACCAGTCCACAGTGTGTACCAGTCCACAGTGTGTACCAGTCCACAGTGTGTACCAGTCCAGTGTGTACCAGTCCAGTGTGTACCAGTCCAGTGTGTACCAGTCTACAGTGTGTACCAGTCTACAGTGTGTACCAGTCCACAGTGTGTACCTGTCCACAGTGTGTACCAGTCCACAGTGTGTACCAGTCCAGTGTGTACCAGTCCAGTGTGTACCAGTCCACAGTGTGTACCAGTCTACAGTGTGTACCAGTCCAGTGTGTACCAGTCCACAGTGTGTACCAGTCTACAGTGTGTACCAGTCCACAGTGTTTACCAGTCCACAGTGTTTACCAGCCTAATGAGTGCACCAGTGTTGCCCCAGTTCATTATCTCAGGATGATGTTTTTATTCTTCCTTTAAATGGTTTGTTCTGTGACAAAAGCACATTTAGACTACTTCATATTTCCGAGGAATGCAACTGAATATTTTTGGTATTACATTCTTGTTACTGTGTTTTGACCAGATCAAACCAACAAACTCCAGCAATATAAAAAACAAAGTAGAAAGGTCATGACATCAACGACAAAACTATCCTCACTAAGCTACGGAAAATCCTAATAACAGTTACACAAACAGGACGAGAATGAATTTACATTCATTTCAGCTTGACAACAAAATAGGCCAGACTGAAGAGCTAGCAAGCAACCTCCGTCAACAAGACAAATATCAAATATGACTCACATCTCGATGCACACACATTGCATTTGGTAACGTAGGGACACGGTAGTTTGTCGCTGTGGATGGTGTCACAGTAGATAGTGTAGTCACGTGAATGACTACACTATCGGTAGACCAGCAAAAAATCCCGGATTAAACAAGAACATAGAATATATTTTTAGGACGAGACCAAAACATGGTCACCTCCCAAAATTACTTTTGCCACCTAGTTATGTTTGTGGATATTTGTGGTTGTGCGACCAGCTCTCCAACTCTACCCAGGGTTGATCTCCTGCTTGTCAGTAAGAACACAGCTAAGCTACGCAGGTCAATGACCCACTGAGGCACTGCTCTGACTCACAAACTGTTGAATCAATGCCATGAAACGGAACGTTCCCCGTTCCAAAATAGCCCAGGAGTAGTTCCTCGGCTGGAGTGGAGTGAGGAGGAGTGAGGAGGAGAAGAGAGAAATGATGCAGTGGCACAATAGTGACATGGAGGATGTCAGAGAGAAGAGGTTCAGCTTCTCACAAGCACACAATCCAAAAGTGTGTGACACCCCAAAAGTACCACCTTTGACTTTTGCAGTCATCCAAATGAAGCTTTTTCGTTTAGATGACGAAATGTTTCGTGCCAATGCGAGATTATATTTAGTTTGTTTGAGGTGAAGATACCAATGTGTAACCAGTAAAAGGGGCAGGAACAGGGGACATACCTGCAGCATCTGGCTGCCCAGCCCCTCCAGCTCCTTATATGGGCGTATGACACCGTCTTCGTGGATGAAGCGAGGGGGCCGTAGCGACTCGATGTCCTGGGAGGTCTCGGCCGCCCTGATGGACAGAACACACACAAATACACACATAACAGTCAGTGCTGCATAGTATATACCCATTCAAAAGTACAAATCCCATACAGCCATACAAGTCGTTAAATACCAGGAAAAACGATCATGAAAACAGATAGATAGATAGTACAGTATACACTATCCGATTCATGGGTGAGGTTAATACTTTGCTGCAGTGTCTTTTGGTTCGGTTAGTGTTCAGACTGGAATTTGCAAGGCAAACTGAACAGGGTTGACCAAAGCCTTGTAGTCATGCATGCCGTTCGTCTGTTAAACATAAAATCGGAGGGGAACTCTGACTGCGTGCAGGTTGCGGACAATAATAATGGAGCAACAACCCAATGCTCCGCTTCAGTGGTGCTTTCGCCTCCTGGTTTGCACCACGTCTGATCACGACGACATTTTAAATGAGTTTGGGTTATAATGAAAAAGTGTACATTTCCCCAACAATGCATTGTTTTTTGTTTGCTTCCTGTATTTGGGTTGGATCACGTTCCATCCAAAAGAGAAAATGAACTAGAGGTCGGACCGAAGCTCAGACATAGAACAGACATTTCAAGCGGACCAAACTTTGGTCATCACCGAAGCTGAATGAGCTATGAGGCATCCACCACAGACATTTGCAAAGTAATCTCTCAAAAGAAAACATTTTAAACTGTAGTGTAGCCAAACGCATGAAGAAAGACGATTATGAAAATGTCAACGTATGACTATGATGTCGTGGTCCAAGCATGAGCTTAAGAGAAGGCATGTACTGAAATGGGAGAAAAACAGTTTTCGCGTGGATGGATAGACACACACACACACACACACACACACACCTCTTGATCCCTTGGAAGGTGCTGCTGACCATGTCGATGAAGCCCCCGGTTGGCCTTGCGACCGCTCCCACCAGACCCTTGCCCATGCCCTTGAAGAAGCCCGCGGCCCCCTCCTTCTGGGCTCCTAGCGGACGGACCACCACAACACACAGTATGAACCCAAGAAAACACACACGTCACACTGGATATGAAACTGATTTCTAACACACAGAACACATTAAATGCTCGTAAGGCATGGGCAAGAAAAGCCAATCATAAACATAAAAACATGAAGAAACATAAAACAGAAGAAAATTTGTGATAAGCGAGGCAAATCCTAGAAAGACAAGGCTACGTTTTTAACTCGAGATTGCAGTAGTCACAACCGTGTTCTTACCACAGGCGGCATGGTTGTTCAGTATGCACCCCCAAAAAACGTCAACAGACCCCTTTCAGTGCCCTCCGGGGCAGAGAGCTAAGAGATGTCTAATGAGGCCAGGAATCCGCTTCTTGAGACAAACATATATGAACCTGCCTGAGAGACGACGATACTACACTACTAAGGCAGCAGAACTCAAACCCACTCAAACCCTACACACCACTCGTTGGTTTGAGGTTTTACTACATTTTCCGGGGTCAGGACCACATACCTTTTATTGGCTTGGTAACAATTCCGGTGATGCCACTGACAAATCCCTAGGAGGAAGAGATCACATATCTAATCCAATAACCTCCTGACCGCAGCAACCATCAAGATGTACCATCATACCAAGAATAATGTTGGCCTTGTTTACAACTGGTTTTACCTCTTAAAGTGAAACTCTTTTCGTTTAGCTTTTATTCAAGTGCAATTTTTGTCATAAAGGTTTGTGATCACTTTATAACATAAATTCACATTCTTACAAATAGCAATACAAATGTTACAAGTAACAATTTGAAGTACAGTAACTATTAATTAGGTTCTAGTGTGATTCTAACTACTACATTCCAATGACAGTTTAACTAGTTACTATTCATTTGATACTAATACATAATCTTCAGTCACTATCAACCAAACAACTAGCATCTAATAATAAACAACTACTAAAATTTAAACAGATACTCGTCACCATTGGAATAGTTAGTAGTAACTAAATAATAAAGCACTAGTAACTTTAGAATAGTTACTATTAAGCCTTGAGGAACAGATGTTCAAAGGGCCTGCTGTACTTACCGACACCAGCCCCTTTCCTCCCCGGGCCAGCCCTTCCTTCAGGCCGCTGGGCTGTTTGTTCATGGCCTCCCTCCTCTTCTGCTGGTACTCCTCGTCCATGGTGATGGCCGCCACCCCCTTCGCCATGGCTCCTGTTATCCTAGAGGCCGCCCCCGCGATGCCGCCTGAGAAATAATACCATTTTAAAAAAGGGCGATTCTTATACCATTTTATACGTTCTTTAGATATGACAACCCAAATTGTCCTTCGAATCAAAATGTAAATGTTCATTCTTAATGAATTACTACAGTTCAATTATCCAGTTATGTCGCAATGTAAACATAAACAAGTGCTATGGTGGTGTTTGACTCTCGTCGATCCCTGGGCAGCCGTGACACAGCCAGAGCGTTGGACTTACCAACAGCTCCACCAACCAGAGCCTTCACCCCCAGAGCCATGCCTTCAACAAACTCCTCTGGCCCCTGGATGGCGCCCTAGGAAACCCCAATACCCCGATAAGAACAGTTGCATGGAAATGTACAAAGCCAACTCTAGGTTGACATGCACAGCATAGGTTGGTAAAGGCCGAATAGACAGAATAAAGTCATACACACAGTAAGGTCCTTACATGCACACTAATAGACCAATCTTAATCTGGTTGGCAAGGCGCTTAGTCAAAGTATTAAACATGTTGATATTCGTGGAGCATGACACGTGGATAAGTGGATCATCGTTGGATATAAATGATCATGCAAAGTAAACAAAGAAGTTAAGCCTTAACCTATAAGCTGTGTGATGTTACTGATGTACGACACGTAATGAAAAAACTATATCACAAACACTACTCAAATGCTACATTTCATGATCAATTTGATCATTCTTCAATTAGAAAACATACACAAAACAATAGCGTTTAAAAGCCACCATGAAATAAAAAACGCAATCTTCAAGCGTCTTTGAGTACTGAGCGCTAAAAAAACCTGATCAATTATTATTCTTATTATTACTATTATCCCCGCTGCTGTTGTGTCGCTCCGTGGGCTTTACCTGGTAGGGTTCATAGAAGAAAGCCTCTACTCCCTCAGACAGCCCTCTGATCAGACCGAAGGGGTTGCCCAGCACGTCCAGCCCCAGCACCAACACATACATCTGTTTGATAGCCTGATAAACACACACCCACACACAACGTTAGGGAGACAGGAGCTTAGCAGGGTCAGGTATTATGTGAAGGAAGTAACATTTGATGAAATTAAGAGTTTTTCTCCAGGTCAACTCTTAATTTATCAGTTTTATTTCTTGGCTTGATTAAACAATAAGTATGAATTTAATGAATTGTTTTTTGTTGGTGGAAATCTGCATTTGTTACTGATTAGTGTGTGTGTGTGTGTGTGTGTGTGTGTGTGTGTGTGTGTGTGTGTGTGTGTGCGTGCGTGCTTGCGTGTGTGTCCGTCTGTTACCTGCTTTAAATAATGTCCTGTGACCTCCCTCTGAAGCTCCTGATAGGTGCAGAATTGGAAGTTCAACTGAAAGAAGGCTAATCTGAAAAAAAAAAAAAAAAACGACAGTGTTAAACGTGAACATCGTTTGCTAAAAACTAACGAGTAGAGGGAATAAGATTGAGAGAAATAAGTCCACCAGGCATGATGTTGACCCGCAATTTAGAAAATCGACCCAATTAATGACATCACATGGGCATGTCTATCCATCAATCAATCAATCAATCAATCTCCTTTATTTAACCGGGTAGAAATTCATTGAGTTTAAAATCTCTTTTCCAAGAATATCCTGGCCAAGAAGACAGCACAATGATAAAATTAGCACAACCAACAGTCACGTACAATTCTCATAAACCACATTAGGCATCAATTAATATACGTACAATACAAGATTAGGGGCAAGACTATGTAGGAAAATTAAAAATGAAGTTAAAATAAAATAAATAAACCACAACAGATTAAATGAATAAACTCCTCTGCGTGGACACTCCCACGTGTGACATCACTAGCCGAGGGGTGTGGTCCACAGAGGGACTGTAACGGCTCGTCAGCTTCACGTCTGCCGGTGAACGCACAGGGTCCTTACTTAAAGACCACGTCCTGCACGTCGGTCAGCGTCGCTCCGATGCTCTTCAGCAGCAGGTTGAGCGACTGGACGGGGATCAGCTCCGACTCCCTCTTCTCCTTGTTGCCGTCGTCCCCTCCGGTGCTCAGAGAGAGGCTCAGGTGGAGCTGGACATGGACACAGGGACAAGACTCACTCAGGATGGAGCCACGGATGTGTGGTTTGCAAAGTCAACTGCATACATTTTAGTCGTGTAGCAGCAGATGCACAATCGTAATTAGAGCAACTACAAAAATGTGCAAGTTGATAAAAATAACGGGATGAGGGCTGACTTAGCCTGACCAATTGGCAAATACGTATCAATTTGGACCCCATCAGTTTTTGGTTATAGGGGCGTTATCAATGGGCGCCCAGAGCCCAGAAAAAAAGAGATCGCAGAGTAGCTTAGGAAATAACATTAAAGTGCAGAGGTAAGAAGTTTATTTTTTTTATTGCACCCGTTAAATTTTTTATTGTTTAGAGTTGGTGTTTTATGAAAATAAGAAAATCGACCAATTGTTTTGATGCATCGGCCCGATCGCTAATGACTCAGCACTGTGGCTACCAGCACTGAAGGCTCGCAAGCTAATGAGGCTGGAACCATGCACGGCTACTAGCACTGATTGCTATCCAGCAGCACATGAAGCAAACTGAAGCACGGAAGACATGCACACCTTGATGGGAGAGATGTGGAAGTACTCATAGAGGCTAATGGGAGAGTTGTCACAGGCAGAGGCAGTGGCTCCCTCGGCCAGCCCGTAGTCCATGTCCTTCTGAAACAGCTCCACCTGCAGGGTTACACAGAAAACACGTCAACATTAGCTGAGGGCTGAAGACTGGAGATTGAGAAAATGGGGAGCATGCAAGAAATGGAAAAAGACAGAGAAAGACAGAGTGTCCGAGAGGGACAGAGCCAGACAGACACAGTGACGGAGACAGTGACAGAAGCACATCAACATTAGCTAGTGGCTGAATAATGGAGAGGGAGAAATTGGGAGCGTGCAAAAAAATGGACAAAGACAGAGAAAGACAGACAAGGAGACAGTAAAAGAGACAGTGACAGTGACAGTAGAGACAGAGACATAGACAGATACAGATACAGAGAGAGACAGAGACACAGACAGAGAGAGAGATAAAGAGAGAGACAGAGACTGACTTCTTGTTGAGGCGTAGTGACGCTAGCGTTCTCCGGTGTGAACAGATCCAGGATGGCGTAGAGGAAGCCGAGGTCCAGCTTCAGGTCCATCTCCTGGATCAACACCATAAAGTACCTGTGGGTGGTGGACACATAAACCCACAGGTCAACCCCATGAAGAGAACCATCTCATTCAAACAAGTGCTGTACATTACTACTATTCAGTCATTTAGCAGATGGTAAAGACATCTGAGAGAAAGAGAGAGAGAGAGACAGAGACAGAGACAGAGAGAGAGAGAGAGAGAGAGAGGAACCCAGCACAAATAATTTAAGGTGTATTTACTTAATGCGGGAGATGTCTGAATGGCCTGCAGTCCTGGTCACAATACTGATGTCCGTCATGGGTTTAGGTTCTGGAAGACACACAGCAAGGGTATGATGTAGACTGTAGAGCACAAACGCACGCAAACACAGACGCAGAAACTCATATCTGATAAGGGCTCACCGGAATCCATGGTGACCGACTTTGGTAGTTTGACGGGGAAGAAGACATAGGGGAAGATGGCTCCAGGCAACTGATTCTGGATCTGCAGACAGTGAACACAATCACTCTACTTACTACAACAACAACCAAAAATGGCCCCACAGAAGTATGATACACAGCTGACCCATTCTCTTGATCCAATCAGTTGGATAATCATCCGTTTTAATCATTTGACATTATTGTCAAATCAGTCATAGCTCCTCACCTGTATGCGGTTGACTTTGACCCTGTAGAAGCTCTGGCGAGGCGAGACGCTGTACTCCACCTTCACGCCAGGCAGGTAGTTCCTCCGCAGGGGCGCGTCGTAGGGCTGCAGCACACACATGTCCACGCCGCCGGGGGACAGAGACACCTGGGAGGGAGGGGGAGAGAGACAGAGAGAAGATTACCTTCATGTCCACACATTTGCCTTTGATTGTCCAGTCCGTTTAGGATGATAACTTTGTGAATGTGCTAACGGAGAAGCCGAAAAAGAAGGTTTCAGTGATGGGGCCAGCCTGGGATTAAAGGAGAGCTGGGTAGATATACTCGGTGTATACTCTGTCTGTTACCTGGAGGTTGGTCTCCAGGTCCACTATGAGATTGTCCACGGAGCCCGACTCCACATAGGCGTCGTATGCATCCTCCAACAGGTCAGCCTCTTTGATGCTCAGCGGCTTCCAACGGCTCTTCTTCTTGGGCTTGGACTCCCACACCACATCCGAACTAACAGCAGGAGGAAGAAAACGGAACGCAAGAGGAATGCTTGATTGCATTGTGGTTTGCCGTTATGTTAGTGAGTCTTTTTGGTTTTTAATAACCAAATATTAAAGAGTATATGGCCTAGGAATACTGGCCCATGTGTGGTTTCAGGAGGATGTGTATGAGGGTTTACAGACCTTGTGATCCCAATGAAGGAGACCTCTTGGCTGTTGCTGTTGTTGACCAGAGACACGCCCACATTCTGTAGGGAGAGGCTGTACTCCTGCTCGGCCAGCTGCACCTTCTCGCTCTCGCACAGCATCTTGTAGATGGAGCGCTCCTCTGTGAACAGCACGACCCGCTGTAGGCCTTCAAGACAACCGCACAAACACATTAGAAGGGGACACATTACACCCCCAGGTGTGTGTATGATTAACCGTTACAAGCCGTTTTGAAAATGTGCCTCTTCTGACATCACAAGTGGGCGTGTCCACCTAGATGTGTGCTGGATAGATCAGTCTACCAGCCTACCCAGTGTACTGTAGCAAACGTTGCTCATCTATCCGTCATACATCTAGGTGGACACTTGTGATGTCAGAAGAGGCAGATTTTTCAAAACGGCTTGTAATGGCTAATCACACTCACACCTGGAGGTACAATATGTCCCCTTTAAACACCCTGTAATGTGTCTGTGGGTACAGAGGGCGGGGCTGGTATTACTACTCTTTATCTGTCTGATGTGAATTGGCTCTCGTGAAATATTGAAAGCCAGAAGTAAAGTTAGAAAATGGTCACTCCTAGACGATTTGTCATTTGTGTAGAATGTTGTTGTAATGAGAATAATATGTTCTTAAGACTGAACCAATCGCTTACATCTGTTAATATATTTATACAATTTGAAAAGGAAAAGACTTTTAGAAACTTCCGATGCAGCTTTTTCCCAAAGGACGACACATAAGGTATGGAAAACATTTAGTGTTGAAAACAGCGACTACTTCTAATGGTTTTAATAACTGTACCTTCATAGAAAGAGATGAGGAAAAGCTTTCCGTCTTTCTTCAAATCGTCAAGCTCGTCCTAAGGACACACATACAAAGGATTGACAAAAGTTGCAGACGATTTTATTCGAAGCGGCTTGCGTTGATTTAGTTTAGATACATGTCATGAGGGGTCAGGTATCTTTTTATTTTCAATAATAGACTTTGGCCATTGAGGCTTCCAACCAGAAGCTTTGGACTTGGAGTCAAACACCCTGAACACTAGAGGATCATACCCCATGACGGATTGGTTACCTTTTCGTTCTTCAGGGACCCAGAGTAGCTGCCACAGTTCCAGCACAGCTCCCTGGAGCCGGTGGGCTCTGCCCAGGTGTAGTACAGAGCTTTACCTGGCTCCAGCTCCTGCCCCTCCACCTCCTTCTGAGAGCTGCTCACACACACATATAACACAATAACAAAAATCAGTAACTGCCCATACATGAAACAGCGAAAAAGCAAAAGCAAAAGTCGGCAGTAAAGAGAGAAATCCAAAGAAGCCGGATCAGCTATCCACAGAGGAACCAGAAAATCCCCTCGCAGAGACAGTACAGAATAGTAACCAACCACAAGGGACCCAAGCTCCCATCGCCCTTTCCAAGAGGAGAAATTCAAACATTTGGCACACACATTCATGGGGATGCAGACTACGAAGAGGCGGTCAAGGGAAGAAGGGAGACTTTTTACTGGAGGAAGAAGACGAACAGGGATAGCCATCGAAATAGCCGGCAGCCAAAGCAGAAAGCAACTAACTTATGATAATGTAACCTATGCCAGGTGCTTAGTTGACCCCTACCAGTTTGTTCACTATGAAAAATCCTTGCATCATGGAAGATGCAACAAAACGATGGTAGGTCCCTTTGTGATAAACATAAGAAGCCAATGCGACGCTCAACCCTAATGGAGGCAATTATTCTAAACTGGGCTAACCTTTTTCATTATTTGCTGACCATCTATCTATGTCTGCTAGTTCCGGTTATATTGGGTTCTCCATTCACTATTCTCTCCATTCCTCTATATACCATTAAAACTATACTATGACGGTAGTATAAAATCTCATCATTCTCACAATATGGAAGTAACACGATATTGTTATTAGAAAAATAATCAACCATCCTTATGTTGTGATTCCTACTCTGCACTTTTTACCTACTGGTGCTGCAAACAACCTTCTTGAAGGGTTATATCGCTTGTACACACTTACATTTGATTAGCTAATCATGGGTTAACTGCCACCGCCACAGCTTTAAATGAAAACTGAGATTGGTACGAGCCATCATCGTAAGGACACAGTATAAAGAACCTAGTTTATGAAATGTCTCCATAGTTTACGACCTGGATGCACCAGATGGATGCATTTTCCGGAGCAGGTGGTTGAGCATCTTGCTCAAGGACACCTATAGGCATCGGGGGCCACAACACCAAAGCCACTACCCTATCCTGCCCCCTCTGATGATGGGATTACTAAACCGTTTGATTACTATGACGCTCAATAATAACTAGGTGGACTTCCACAGCTCTAGCCATTCCCCCTTCTCTTCTCCTGAGCCTCTTGCTCTGGGGACCCTAAGCCTGCCTGTGTGAAGCTGCCTTATCCCAGGCGTTTCCTGCGCCTTGGGTTCGGTTGTACCTGTCCTCCTCCCCGGAGAAGGAGAGGTCAAGCAGCTCATCAGGCACCCACGTGGTCGAGTCTCTCCGACTCCTGTGTGGAGCCAATCAACCGTTCAACACAGAGAAAAAAAACAGATACCCTGCTTGGGCCAGATGCTGATCTGGCAAGGTGTCTGTAGGACAGGATATTGTTACGGTTCCACAGTAATTACACAGTATGTCATCAACAAGACGAATCTTATCCAGGCAGGTCATGACTTACTCGACACAGACTATGGTATACTAGTCATTAATGTCTTTTTGCATTTGCTCGATCAATGTGACCACTGATAATGATCAGTATGATAATGACGGTTGCGTCCCCTCTGCTGTTTCTCCCATCAGTCCGCTCACCTTTGGTGGAACTCCACAACCTGGCTCTTGGTGTGGTTGATAATGAGGAACGGGGCGGAGCCGTCATGGTAGTCTGAGAAACGGATCACAGCCGAATGCTCCGATAGGCTCACTTCCACAATGAACCCGCCCAGCTAAAAGAGAACACATTCAAAGACATTTGATTTATTTATTTTTTTATTAGTGGGGTAGGGGTTTAGCATGTTTCTCAAGGATGCCTACCGTTAAAATGTGGACACTGGGGTTTGAATCCAGTGGAGAACACTGTTACCAATAGAATATCCTGCCTCCCCCTAAAATAATGTAAAAGTGGTTTGCTATCGTTTTTGATGTGGGAAATGTGGAGCTCTCCGTGCACTCACTGTGTTGTCCAGCTTCAGCAAAAGGCAGTTCTCTGGCCTTGTGAAGTCGATGGTTCGAGGAGGCGCGTCACATCCTTCTACCCTGATCTTCAGCCTCTTGGTGTCCTTCTCAGGCCAGAAGGGAATGGTCGACTGAAAAGATAACATCAGAGCAACCATATATATCTACAGAGCGGGCAAAATATTGTAATTAACTTTATTTTTAGAAAGAGTTGCTGATAGTGATATAAAATGAAAGCCTAGGATTACGTCAACACAAATCTCTTGCAAATGTTTCAGAATCGGTAATTACATTTTTTATTCTAGTAACCAATATTAACAATCTATATTTTTTCGGTCTGGCAGGAGGAGGCTATCATGTATCTTAAGCATTGAGAACTTGGTTCAGACCTGTTCAGGCGGAGCTGGTGTCCAGTTGTCCTGGCCCTCCTCGCTGATCAGGATCACATGCTTGGTGCGGTTTTTCAGCAGGTAGAAGGGCACAAAGGTCACGATGCGTGTCAGGCTGAAACTGCTGGCATCGATCGTCACCCCGACCTAGAGGCGTGGACACACCCATGAACTCATGTGTGACGCGATGACACGATGACAGAATCAGTGAATTTAGCCCATCATTCTAGCTATCTAGCCCCAAGTTGGGGGCGGGGGTCAAATCTTACCAGGTAGTCTTTGTATCTGCCTTTACATTTCACATCTCCATAGCTACCGACGGTATCCAGGGAGAAATCATCTGAGAGTTCGCTGTCTGAGATCATAAGACGCACCTGAGAGACAAAGCACACAATATAAATCAACAAAAACTTGGGAGCTTTACTTGGGAGTGAATAACTGAAAATATTTAGGCCAAAATGGAGAAGAAAATGACAATGATATTAACATGGTCCAAAGAGGGTCCAAATCAAACATTGCATTCTCGATACCCATCAACAACTACAAGACACAATAGGATTCACGTCCTGAAGCGAGTTCATGACGGCCATGCCTTGTTGTTCTGCAGGAAGTTGCGGGGCTTGAAGGAGAAAAGCAGGGGCATGTCGTAGTCCAGCGCGTGTTTCCGATGGATGTCGTCGGCCTTGTACTGCAGCAGCCTCCCGGTCTTGTTCACCATCCAGTAGGGCGAGTGGATGGCCACCACCATGCGGCCCGCCTCATAGACCACGTGCACGGCGATGTCCAGGTCGGCCCGGGGCCTCTTGCTGCCGGCGTCCATCACCTCGTCCTCCTCGTCGCGCGTGGACTGGAACACGATGAAGGAGATCTCATCTTGGTTCGCATGGAAGCTGGGGGGTAGGAGACGATAAGTGTAAACATTAAACGACACCACTTGTTGTTTCCAGTGATACATTACATGTGGTTGTGTGTATGTTACGCCTGTGTTAAGGGAGGCTAACTCAATCTATGTCTCTACTGTTAAATGGAAAGTCAGGGAGATGGAGAAGTGATGGCTCATTAGACACAGACCCGTATGAGGCAGTCCAGTCCTGGGACAGGTAGTCAAGGAGTCGCAGAGCCAGGCTGGAGCGGTTGATGATGGCCGTGTGGAGCTGGGCCGAGTGGCCCGGGTCTAGGATGACCTCAGGGGCAGTCCGTCCGCTATCCTGTTCAACCCAGAGGGACACAGAGCCAGAGAGCACAGATCAGAAGGACAACATTTTGCATGCTGCCTGGGATGGTTCCTGTAGGACGAGAGTATTTTGTGTGTCGTTTTACCTGTAACTTGTAGGCTACGGGGTAGGAGAGAAGGTTGTGTGTTTGTTTACCTGTAGCTGGTAGGCTACCGGTTAGAGTAGGCGGTTGTGTGTAGTTTTACCAGTAGCTTGTAGGCTACAGGTTGGAGTATGAGGTTGTGTATAGTTTTTTCCTGTAGCTTGTAGAATACAGGTTAGAGTAGGAGTCTGTGTGTATGTTTACCTGTAACTTGTAGGCTACGGGGTAGAGTATGAGGTTGTGTGTAGTTTTACCTGTAGCTGGTCGGCTACAGGTTAGAGTAGGAGGTTGTGTGAAGGTTTACCTGTAGCTGGTCGGCTACAGGTTAGAGTAGGAGGTTGTGTGAAGGTTTACCTGTAGCTTGTAGGCTACAGGTTAGAGTAGGAGGTTGTTTGTAGCTACCTGTAGCTTGTAGGCTACAGGTTAGAGTAGGAGGTTGTGTGTAGCTTTATCTGTAGCTTGAAGGCTACAGGTTAGAGTAGGAGGCTGTGTGCAGCTTTACCTGTTGCTTGTAGGCTACAGGTTAGAGTAGGAGGTTGTGTGAAGGTTTACCTGTAGCTGGTAGGCTGCAGGTTAGAGTAGCAGGTTGTGTGTAGCTTTACCTGTAGCTTGTAAGCAATGGGGTAGGGAAGGAGGTTGCGTAACAAGATGGATGGCCACAAGTGGAGGACGTAGGACTCATCAAAGTTCTCCCCGGCGTTCCCGGTGTGTTTGGACACCACGGTGTCCTTCACCGGCACCATGTTGACCATCAGCACCCCACCCTCATTGCCGCGGCGATGGCAGGTCCTCTGCAGGCTGGTCACGGGCTCTTGGTGGCAGATGTCCTCGTAACTGAAGCCCTCAGAACACTGAAACTCCTGCTCCTGTTCCTCCTGCTGCTGCTGTTTTTCCTTCACCTGTTCCTCATGGGGCTGCTGTTCCTCCTGCTCCTCCTTCTCCTGATCCTCCTCAGTGCCATCCTGGGTCAGTGGCTGTAGGCTCAGCTCAGACCTGTAGGGGGCAGCAGACGGTCGAGAGTGGCATTAAGTTTGGATGCACCAAAGTGATCAGCAACCATAAAAACAGAGTTGGCCATACAATGCAATTGGTGGTGGGTGCTGTTGTTTGAATTGTGTTATGGTGGGTTATGGCATCGTCACCTGTAGGAGTCCAGAGGAACACAGAACTCCTCTTCAGGCAGAGCTGTCCCCAGACATGTTGGTCCCTCAAATACTTTGAACGGGATGGAGAAGTGATTGATGATCTGTAGGAAGGAATGGAAATGATGGTTATTTTAAGTGTCAGTTTTCAGAAGCCTTCCGTGAGTATTCCGTGCTAAGATGGATTGAATTGAAAAGCTTGCATCTGATTAGTGTCTAAAGCGAGGGACCGACTCCGATCAAGAAGTTTGATCTGTTTACACCAGAGAATGGCCATGAGGAAAAACATTATTTTAACCAAACATAGGCTGTACCAGAAGTGACTGACTCCTTTAGTTGAATTAAATATCCATCTATTCGTTTGTCTCTAATGGCTTCACAAACTGACCAAGATGGCCGTGGGTTTAGAGAGCGAAGATGGCTGTGGGTTTAGAGAGAGAAGATGGCTGTGGACCAACCTGGAAGGGGGAGCGGATCTTGATGTACTTGCTTCCCTCCGCAGAGTAAATCTGGCAGACCAGGAAGCGAGTGACCCGCGACTCGTTGTGGATGACGCTGTACATGCCCCGGCCCACTTTGATCAGGGGGATCACACTGACCGACGTGTGGCCCACAGGATCTGAGGGGGGGTTGAATTCACTTTTATGCAATTTACTCAAGTTGCGACTAACCAGGTCTCAATTAAGACGCATTATGTCTATAACGTATTGCTATAACTTAAATGATGCCGTCTAAATTCCCAAATAACAACATTGATTTTTGAAGGTTATGAATAATTTGCAAGTTATAGAGGTATATACAACATAAGCTATCAGCAGTACTTACTGGGCTGTATGTAGTAGTCCTTGGCACTCAAAGAGGTCATGGCGGAGAACTGGTCCGAGTCGGTGGTGGTTCTCTTGTAGTCCATGTTGAGGCTCTCCCCGTCCTGGAGCTCCACGGTGTGGTCGAAGCCCACGCGGCCGATGGGGCTGAACATCTCGCTGTAAAGGACCGACACGGGAAGACCCAGCCGGTTCTTCACCACAAAGGGGGCCTCGTCCTCTTGGAAGGACTCCCCGGACTGCTTGGAGAATGCCTACGGAGGAAGCGAGACAGGTGAGGACTGATGACAGGACTCAACAGTTGATCCAATGGACTTGAGAGTAGATACGTTCAAACAACACTACTTCCTTTATAGATGATGCGGTGTATGGAAATGTGAATCAGAAGAAACTCAGGGAGCTGGAGCATTCCCAGCTCAGTGTGTCCGTTATAATGTACTGAAACTGCTACACGGACCACAGAAGCCCCTGGAGATCGCACATCTGTTCAATCACTCTATTTTTGCCTCTTAGGTCTATTTCTGTGCGGCGATGTGGCCCTGAAACAGGTAAATACTTCATAGAACTGCGTAAGAAGAACCAGGCCAAACCGTTTAAGAATGATTTAAATAAATTCCTAGAAATGTAACCCTATAGAGCTAACATGTCTGTGAATTAACTTTATGAAAATTATATTAAAATATTTTCACGTGCAATATTTTACCTTTTCTAGGTAACGTTGCTTTTCCAAATCTACATCTCTTTGAAACTAAAACATTAGCAGTAAACAGAGATCCTCACCACGCCCAGGTTACTGAGCATAGTCAGTCCACACTTGGACAGGGTGATGTTTAGCTGGTCCAGGCTGCTGATACTGATCACGGTCTTGTAGTTTGGCACGTTGAAGTCCACCTCATCCGATAGGCCTGAGTAGACCATCGACTTCTTCTTCATCTTTTGGGCAACACATAAAATGGTGGTGAGAAACTGTGTACGCATGTGTGTATGTGCATGGCTGGTGTGTGTGTATGTGTGTGCGTGTGTCTCTACCTTCAGTTCCAGGGACCAGGGTCTGAAGCTGTCTTTGTCCTCCTCTAATGGCTCCAGCAGTGGTTCCCAAACCCCCAACACCTCATTGTAATAATGAACCTAATGAGACACACACACACACACACACACACACACACACACACACACACACACACACACACACACACACACACACACACACACACACACACACCCTTTTAGCATTGACATGTATATCCTCGTACCAGGTGTAAGCTTATCATTCATTGCGTTCATTCATATTCATGAGAGACATCACAAGCAGATGGTACACTCCAGACTAGAGAGAGCGGATCCATCAATCATGATGGATTCATTAATCGTAGCCACCATTGGCTGTGTGGCCTTCTCATCTCGAACTACCTTGATGCTCGGGTGGAATCGTCAACAATAAAAAAACATACGTGCGTCCCCCTTTGTGTTTCCCAGACGCGCCGCGTTTGGATGCGTTTACCTCCAGGCTGAGTCGGCTGTACAGGTTGATGAGGGTGTTCCAGTTCTTCACGTTCCCGTGGAACGAAGACTTGGCCAGAAGCATGGGGGCTGTGCGGTGTCCCAGCCCGGCCTCTAGAGTCACGCAGATCGAGTTGATGTCCACCTGCGCGGGACGCACAGCAGATGGAATCAAAGGTAATTGTGCCTTTATTTTCTCTTACGTATGTATTTATTTTATCACTTCATTTTTCATTTTTTATTGTGCACTTTCTACGATGCTTCACTTGACGATTTTTCTATGTGAGGCACTTAGAGTCTGCCCCGTGTTCGAAAAGCGCTCTATAAATAAAGTTGCCTTGCCTACCTGTCAAATACCATACTAAAAGGCACATGAGCCCCTCTCCAACGCGATCCCCTCCATGCTTTGAAGCAGTGGGCCCGCGGGCCTACCTTCAGCGACTCTCCCTGGGGTATCAACGGAGCCTCCGTCTTGGTGGCTACGTCTCCGCCCTCCTCCAGGAACCACATTTTGAGGTCCTTCCAGTCACCTTTCTCGCAGAGCTCCGGCACCACTGGGCTTTCGAGCTCTTGGGGCGTCTCAGCCGCGGGTGTCAGCACCGACAGGATGGTGAGGATGGTGTTGATGATGATGGGCGATACCTGGACAGGTAAATAATACAGCTATGAAGACACTAAGGGGACCTCTCAACTACTTTACTGTCTGTTTTCCAAGGCACCTGAAACTAAACAATATTTTACGTGACCAATTGAGGGAACACACAAACAAACACAGGGTTTTCCCATTATTCAGATATTTGCTATTTGCTATTCAGATATCTGCTTTTTGAATCAGAATATTCGATTTTCTCCATAGCTAGGGATGGGTGGGTATTGGAAATAAACAGACAAAAACATCAGATGAATTATATAATATGTCTATGCTTCAATATTTGTCCATTTACCAATAAACCAAACAGTTGAGCGTGCGTGAGATGGACGAGGCTCCTACCTTGAGTGTGAGTGCGTGTATGGAGACCTCCATTGTCTGAGGGCTGCCCAGAGGATCGTTCTTCTGGAAGAACACCTGACACGGCTGCAGCACCGTGGTGAAGTTGTCCGTCCTCTTCTCCCTTAGGAAGGGACACGTCACCACCTTCACACACAAACGGATAAAGAGACTTTCAAAAGCCAATTTGGTAGCCAAGTCAGTTTACTTTCTGAGCGAGTTTACCCTCTATCTAGCCGTCTCCAGATGGGCTAGAATAGGGCAAACCGTGAGATACCTTTCATTTTGTATGCATCCATTTCGTGTTTTTTTCGTGTCGCCTCACTAACACGACTCCAAAAGCTAGACAGAACCAGGGTGGCTTCAAGGCGTATTGACCGTGTGTGGTCATCACACTGGCACACTGAGCCGAGTGGCCCTCGCACCTTGAGATCGTTAATGACGGCGGTCATCAGCGCTCCCTCCGCGCTGCTCTTCATCACCAGCTCGCACTCCGTGGTCATCACCAGCGCCGGGGCGTCGGCGCGCGTCAGGTCCGCCACAAACACGATCTCGGGGTTCCGCACCACCACGTTGATCTCCATCTTGGACACCGCCGCCGGAGCCGCGACTAGGAGGGAGAACGGGGAGGCGGGGGGGTGAAGAGAAGGCAATGAGACACGAGGACGACATCAAAGGAAGACAGAATGTAGGGCCGGTGCCTGGTGTTAGGTAGATCTTAGTACGTAAATACCAGACAAAAGAGGAAAAAGATGTTGAATTATGACCAAGATTGCGGTTGTTTGTTTTCTTCATTTGCAAATGATAAAAACTAGGAAAAAAACGAACGAGGCTTAGGTGTTGGGAGCAGCCGACTGACCTGCAGACTCTTTGGACGTGGTGGAGGCAGCAGCGCTTCTCTTGTCTCCTGCCCCACTGGCGGGCTTGATTTGGGGTGCCGGTGCGAAGCCCTGCTCGGAAGCCTTGAGGAACACGTCGGCCACGGTGAGCAGGAACTCCATGCTGGCACACAGGTAGATGTCCTGCACCACGGTGTCCAGGACCATCCCTTCACGACCCTGACGGTAGTTCACCTCCACCATCATGTTCCGCTCAGCCCCCGGACGCATGGCCATCATCCTGGGGTATGGGGAGGGCGTTGGGTGGGGTACGGATGGAGAGCAGGTGAAGGTGGAGGCAAGAGCCAGAATTTGACGATAAATATTTTACATCTACAGCTAGGGCTAGGCGATTAATCAAATTTTAATTTAATTTTAATCAAGATTTTCGATTTTCTTTCATCTGTATTATTTTTTTATGTTATATAGAAAGGGCAGAACAGCTGGATACATATCTGTATATCATTTTAGATTGGAACATTTTCTTTTTGACCATTTTGTGTATTTTTTAAGTTCTCAGTTACAAAAAAAATAATCTGAGACATGCTGAATAAATGCAACAAGTTTTCAAAAATAATAGTTTGAATAATCGTGAATTCAACATTGACCAATATTGTGATTATGATTTTTTTCCATAATCGAGCAGCCCTATCTACAGCCATCAACATGAAAGTTGTGTCATGCAAGACTTTTTTACCCAAAATTAAGGAGCAAAAAGTGGTTACGACCTTTTTTATGCCTGCAGCATACTAGACAAGAAAAATTGTTTAAAAAGGTGATCAATACAGCGCAATGTAGTACTCTGACATGTCTTCATTACAAGTGCCAGTAATGTGCCATTTCATTTGCCATGGCCTCTCTAGTACCTTGGGGTGATCATCTGGACGTTGGGTCTCTTGTCGTCCAGAAGGCAGTTGGCCAGGCGGACCAAGGCCTTCATGGAGCTGTCAGACAGCAGGTGGACGGAGGTGGAGATGGTTCCCAGGGTGAACTCTGCCAGCTTCAGTTCATCATCGTGAGAGCAGTCCAGCTGTGCCTGCATAACAACACAGAGAGTGATGTTTAAAACAGACACAGAATGAATGATTGATTGATAGATAGATAGATAGTTTAAACTGAAGTCTACCTATCCATTATACATCTGGGTGCTGTCACCAGTGGATAGACATTTTGAAACACACAGTAGGACCTTTATTTGATAGTTTCTCCTCTACACTTAATATTTCATGTTCTTAAGGACTATGCATCTATGCATTAAGGACAAGCCTTTATAGGACAGATCTGGTGTAATCCTTTTTCTCTTGGATACTCAAGAAATCAAATGTAAACAAGAGATTTTTAGGTCATTGGCGACACAAACAATACTGAGCTCTAGGTTCAATTGTCCCACACTGTCAAAAACAATGTGTGCATGCATGTGTATTTGTGTGTATATATATATGGTTGTGTGATCAGCTACCTCGTCCCCGGTGGGCTTGAAGAGAACCACCGTCATGGAGTCGAACTTGAAGATCAGTTTGAGGGAGTCCTTCAGCTTGCTTTTCTTCTGAGTCTCCACCACTGCCGCCGTCACCACTGTGTTACCTGTGGCTGGGGGTTTCCCAAACTATGATCACACTGCATAGAATGCATCACTTGTACCGCAAGTGACTGCTAGAGCTTCAAGCTGTTTTAAATCTATCAAACGCTGTTTAGATCTGAAACACACAAGCTCAGATCTTTAACTTTTGGACAATCAATTTGAGTGCTTTCATCTTCTGAAACATACAACCTAAGGAACTTATGAATGGAGTGTTTGGGAGGTTCAAAGTCATGCTTGCACACAAACACACACACACACACACATACAACTCACTTGGGGATGGTCCTATCAGACCGGAGCCTTGGGATCCTTTGGTGGACAGGGTGTCGGGGGCGGGTCCGGTGGTTGGGGGGAGGGCAGGAGGGTCGGCGTCCGAGGTCTCCGTCAGATTCTCCCCCAGAGTCCTCAGCACCACTGTGATGTCGTCCTGGCTCAGGATCAACTGTACACGTGGGACAAGCAGACGTACACCTTAAGGCCACAGTAAATGAAAGAATGCCGCTCGCGGCCGATGGTTTTTTTCAGTCCATTTAAGCATCGTCAGGTGTGTGTTAAAAAATGCAGATGTGTTTGGGACATTTGACAATCGGATGGTTGACAATACCCAATTCAAAGCAGTTAATACGCCATGGGCAAACTATTGTTTGCCTGGATCGTCATTCAGGCAAACTTTACTAATCCATGATTGCATGACATACTTCAATGAATAGGATTTAATTTATCTAATCTATCTACTAAAAGATGAGGCGTGTTACACTGAAAAGGTGCTTGTGGCCGACGTACGTTCAAGGGTTTGAGGTGAGCAGTGATCTCTATATCAGGTATGCTGTGGTACCAGGTGGAGGACAGGTTCCTCTGGATAGAGATGTCCAGGCTGACTGGCTTCAACAGCTGCGTGTGTCCCTGGAAATTACCATCCTCATATGTGGTCCTGGAAATACCATGAGGTGGGGGGGGGGGGAGACATAGTGAGACATCTTTAACCCACAAGCCACTACTAGACTATCTTGGACAGGTAATATCTAATAATAGAAAAAAGTATTGGAACACAATGAACTTGAACAAGCCAAAACCCCAATTGGGTCAGAAAAAGCGCCAACATTAAGCCAGAGAAGGGAGTTGCAGTCATCTCATTAACAATGCCTAGTGAACCTCCCAGCCGACCCTCTCTACCTGTACATGTTGAGGTCGCGAAGCTCTACGGTCATGATGTCCACGATGGGTGGGATCTTGATGTGGGTTTTGGACGGCATGCGCGTGAAGTGGTTCTTCACCGACAGCAGGCCCAGGTCCGCCACGATGACGTTGGCCGACGTGGAGGACTGCGGCAGGAAGACGACGGGCGCGTTGAAGTGCACGTTGAGGGCGATGCGCGTGCTGCGCTCGGCCAGCTCCATCACGCCCGTGGCCGCCTTCTCGGCCGCCTGCGCCGTGGCCTCGGCCAGGGCCTCCTTGGCCGCCTGGAAGTTGTTAACGAACGCCTGGTGGAGATGGACGGATTCATGGGTCGATCGACGGGAAGATGGATGGTGGAAAAAACATGGCTTGTTGTAGAAAGTTCCGTGCGATAGATGATAAAAAACGCAATAACATGTCGCCAACAAAAAGTTTTGCCATATCTTTCGTAAAAATTTAAGAATTATTGTCATAATCATTTTCAATATGCTAAATACGCTATATGATAACTGTCCCACAATCGCAGGCTATCTTATTCATAACATAATCACAAAAAATCGATCTATTTAATGGAAGCCCTAGTTTTATTTTATGTAGTTACATTTATCCAAAGCGACTTACAGGAAATGACAGATGATACTATCCTGCCTCCTATGTGGATCATTTTCAGGCCTATAAAAGGTTTGAATTACTTGATAGGATTGTAGAGGGCCATAATACTGCAGTGGGCTTATTATGCAGAACTTCTCACCAGTATTGAGGAGACAAACTTGTTGAGGAAGACGACTTGGATGCACCCCACAGTCAAGCTGACTGAGGTGTCCACCTTTGTCATGTCCAGGTAGGCGTCGCCCTCCGTTGCATCCGTGTAGTTGATCATTCTAAAGTCAAACACCTCCTTGTCCGCTATGGATACCGTCTAGATAACAGAGATGGGTAAATAAAAACTCTGCCTAGCTCCGGCCACTAAAATAAATCGTTGAGCCATTCAGCTATATATATATAAATTCAATCAATTATATTATTATTATCTGTAGGCCAAACTTGTTTTGGGATGATCTTTCTATTCATAAACCTTTTGACATGGACATCAAAAATAAGAGTTCATGCATGATAAACATTAAAAAAAAAAAAAAAATGTGACTGGTTGTTTTTTTATGGTTCAACCCATTGGAAATCATTTGTAATCAATAATTACAATAACAATAATTTGTACAATTTAAATTGTACAAATCGCCTAATGAAATACAACAAAGCAGCTTTATCTATTGATGGTCAATCTCCAGAACTAAACAGACTTGTTATTCAACACTGAGATCAGTTATTGTTAAATCATACTTTTTTGTAGAGAGCTTCTTTGTCACAGTCCAGGATGATGATGTTCTTGAGTTTAGCCAGAATCTCCATCTCCTTTTTCCTCATCAAGACTTCAGAAACCAGACCTGCAAGACAGAAACCAAGAAGACACAACAGGTCACACAATTGTAAATTTAAAACTATGAACTTCTAGATATGGCTTTTCAATGGCTTCTACAGTTTTACTTTAAGTTGGACGAAAACATTACTTTCATACTCTTTCTATAAACAGGAAGCTTATTGACAGAATTGTTAATTGTGGTCTCAATAAATTAGCAGAGCTACAGCAGACAGGTTGTGGTGGATTGTTCCGTACCTTCTATACTGATCTCTGATATCCTGGCCTTCTGCCCTCGGACGAAGATCTTCAGACAGTCCAGATCGGCTCTGATGTGTAGATTTACCACATCCTCAAACTTTGATTTTTTAGTTGCTGGGAGAAAAATGTGAAGAGAAGACGGAAGAAAGGAGATGCACATAAGAAATGCACAAATAAATGACAACATGGAGAAATAACCTACGCAGTAAGATCTGATTTTTCTTATTTTTTTCTTAACTTTTAGACATTTTTACACTGAATATCAAAGTTAATATTCTACAATGAATGTATTCTCCTTTAGGCATATAACAAAAAAAAAAACATTATCCCAAAAACAAATGGAAATGGATGGAAACACAAGTTACATTTGATCTTTGCTACCACAGATTCCTCCTTCTTGCCCTCCTCGGACTCCCCCTCCTCCTCCTCCTCCTCCTCGGGTATGGTGGGCAGCTCCTCTGACCCTCCCTCCTCCTTCGGGCTGGAGGGAGGGAGGAGGCTGTTCAGGAAGTTCATGGAGTTGAGGAGGGCCTCCGTGTGCAGGTGCACGTCCAGCGAGGAGAAGTTCACCTGAAGTCAGGCGAGGGGGAGCAGAGCAGGGTTCAAACAGTGGGAGCGTGAGCATGCTGCAGTAGCTGAAGAGCAAAACCCATCTCAGCTCTATTGTAACAAAGTCCTGATCAAAAGATGTTTTGTTTAGCTTTCTTCCAATTGAGGTATATTTAACCCTTTTGTTTTGGTCCTACCTCTCAAATGTATAACTGTGATTCTGATTCAAATTGTATTTGCAGTTATTTCCCTTGTTAATCATCGCGTGTAATAGTTTTGTGAAAAATTCCCTTGATTGATAGAATTGATTGATGAAATATGTTGTTAATTGTACAGTGGAACTAAATACAATGACTAAATATGGTTCAATTAGCAAACATTTGGGTGCCTTACCTTAAAGAGCTGTTCTGTATTATGGTGTAGGGTTTTGAACTCTGGGCCGGTCCTGTCAGCCTGGGAGTAAAACACAATGTACACTGACTTTTATAGACTCCCCTACTTGATAGAGCCCAATGGGCAAACCCCACAGAACCTGTCAACTAAACACAGGGCCACTAAGCCACTTTAACACCACAGTGATCAGACTCAAATTATGGGTTGAAATACCTGAACAATAAACTGCAGCAAGGGTTCAAGTGAGTGGCTTTTATTTGGAGAAATCTGCACCCTTGACTGCAGAACTTAATGTCAGTTATGTTGTACGTAGAGGATACCTTTGTATATTCCAGAGTGAGCAAGTCCTCCTCTTTGTTGTCTAAAGTAGTTATCAGATGAACCTCCTTCTCTTCAGAATCTGTGCAGATAACAAACATGGTAAGGACACAACCAAACCATTAATACACTTATGATGCATAGTCTGGGGATTTAAATTCTCACCAGTAAGCATCCTAACAGGAGGCATTATTGTACAAGTTACCTAATACCCGCTCCTTAATGAAATACATCTGAAATTCACTGTAAAACGCTTTGGATAATACAGGGTTAAATAATGAATAGTAATAACAAATGCATACAAATAAACACAGGATAGATTAAATACAAACATCTGAACATCAATGTAATTTACACAGAGAGAATTGAATAAGCCAATATACAGACCCATGTACTCTGGACACTTGAGGCAGATCTCCTTCAGGAACGTGTTCGAGGTCATGTCGAAGGAGCGCAGTTTCAGCTCCGTCCCGAGGCCATCTATGTCAAGATGGAGGACGAGGATCTCTTTACCTTTGGCCATGCGATACAGCTGCACAGACATCTGGACGCACGGCGAGGGGAAGGGAAAGGAAAGTTAAAATCGTACAAAACAAAGCTGTGAGCCGTTTAGACAGGATCTTCGTATATTATTGGTTTTACTCTAGTAAGCGAAGTTTAAATGAATGTTCTTGGGACATTTCACCTTACCTCGTTAATCTCAAACCTCAAGAGCAACTCTGTCATGTTCTTCTGCGGTTCTTTCTTCACCAAGCCTCTTCTCCTGACCGAGTCGGCGCCCTGAAGAGAGCCCGGCATGTCCGAGAAGAACTGCCTGTCTCCGACGGGGGAGGTGGGAGCGTCGTAGAACAGGTCCTCCTCTGAGCCTGCCAACCGAAACACAAGTAGGATCGAAAATCAGACGAAAGCCCAGGAGTCGTACGAGTTCATCGACAGCATTACAGACAGGGCAGGTGTCCAGGTGTATGATGAACTCACCTAAGGAGGTGATGCTGATGGTTTCACAGGATTCGAAGAGGAGTGAGGAGCGCAGGTCGGCCACGGCGGGGGGTCTCCTGGGAGTGAGCTGGGGGGTGTAGGACTGCCTTGGCTGGAAAAAAGGTAATCCAACACAGATCCTCAGCTGATGAAAAACAGCAGGTTCAAAGGGGCTTTTCAGAGATTGTGCAGGCCTTGGTGTTTAGTAGCTAGTCTACAGGAAACCCTAAAACTGGTACAGAACAGTGTATATAGTAAACAATATTCAATGTCTAAACAAGGGCAATGTCAAAATAATATCTCGTAGCATTCAGTCATTAAGCTGACACTTTGCTGGCACCAGTGACAGCAATTATTACATAAATTATGAGATATTGTAGAAATGTAAATGAGCAGGTAGGGTTTAGGCATCTTGCCAAAGGACCTGCAGGTAGACTGTGGGTGTTGGCGTTTGGCCCAAAAAGCATTGCAGCCAGGACGCCAAAAACCGGGTGGGGACCCTCGGGTCGTGGGTTACCTTGGAGGTGGTGGTGCTGCGTGGGGCTGCCCGGCTCTCGGGCAGAGGGATGCTGTCGACCAGCTCCAGAACACCCCGGACCCGGTCGTCAGAGATACGCAGCGACAGCAGCGGGAGCTCCCCCGAGATCTTGAACCTTGAATAATCAATCAATCAATCAGTTAATCCTTCACAGATTAATACAATACAAGACATGGATACAAAGAATTACACACTCATTCGATATTTCCTGTTATCGTTGTCAGATCAAAAATATATTTAACCATGTTAACATTTCTGCTCCAACTCACAGGAAGCCTGAACCTATCCCAGCTAATTATCAGCTTAACTATATATAGATAAAGAGCAGGGAGGCACCTTGAACAAACACACCATTCTCGATTCAGACTCAGCAATTAAGAGTGACCCAATTTTATACTTGGAGGCAGACTTGCCTTTTCTACATAATCCTTGCATTAAGAATCTCAAGTGTGCATTTTTGTATCGTCTTGTCCAAGGGATGACCTGCTGCTGTACACGTGGTCATTCAAACAATGTGGCCCAATGTGTATTCCCAGAGGATGGGGAGAGTCCCAGGTCTTACTTGGCCATGCGGGAGTCTGTGACCACCATGGCCCGGCTGAAGATCACCTTCAGGTCCACGGGCTCCAGGATGTGGAGGGAGGAACGCTTCTGTTTACGAGCCCTCTTCCAGTCACCGTCTGATCACAAGGCAGAGGGTTGGAAACCCATTGAATTTATAACTGTTGATGGGTGATGGAACTTCTGATTCTCTGTTTGATTAGATTACACTTTTTTGTTATGGATTATTGTATTCCCTTTGGGGATGGATTTTTCTTGGTAGCCATGAAACAAGTATTATTTTCTCCGTGCATTGACACTTCTGTGATCCATTTTTCTCTGGAAGCCAGTTACACAAGAAAAAAGTGACTACCGGTACTCCTAATATTTAAAAAGAGTCATCAGAACAGATGTGTGCGTGCGTGCGTGCATGCATGTGTGCGTGCGTGCGTGTGTCCGTGCGTGCAAATACCTGGTTTGCTATATAGGAACTGCAAGTTGGTGAGTTGAATGTTGAAGCTGTCATAAGCCCTGGACATGATGTCTTCAATGGTGCTGCTTCCCACACAGAGCTGAGGCAGGTCCTTCTTACTCATACTGGTCATCTGCCAAAACAGGTCACATAAAGGTTCAATGACCCCAGTGTGTTTTTTATTTTTTCACGTCAACCACTTTCCCTTTCGTTTGGTTACCTTGAAGTGACCGAGATCCAGCAGCATGATGTTCTGTGTGGCGTCATAAAAGCCAGTCTGGGGTATGATGACGTAAGACGCCATCAGGTTCACATTCAGATCCAGGACCTTCTGGGTCTCGATGACATACATCAACCCTGGTAGGAGAAATGGAGACAGACGTACAAAAATTGTTATGTATAATGATAACAGAAAAAAGGGATACACACTCAAAATGTTATGTGTTGCTGTTTAGCCCCTCAGTTAGCACATACATTCATATTTCCTTGGTTGAACATTTTAATTCCACCAAATCTGAAAGTAGACACCGTAAAAATCTGTGCTTTTCTATTGAATTTGCCGTGTGTTTCCCACCAGTTGATGTCCGATCTCTGAACTGCTCCAGTTTCATCAGAGTAGCGTTGGTTAGCTCGTCTAGCTGCAGGTCATCAGGCGGCATGAAGAACGCCGACATACTGTTCACTGTGGACTGCACACACAGAAACACAGACGTAAACACACACATACACCAGAAAGATAGACTGACAAGACACACACACCATATTAAGATGACTCTAAAAATAATGATGGAAAGTGAGTCAGACAATTCAAACAAAATAAATGATTGAATCGTTTCGACAAAATTATTAAAAGAAAACCTGTTGGATCAGTGCATTACGATACGCTATACACCTGAACACACACACACACACACACACACACACACACAACTCACAGCGTCGTAGATGATCTCCAGAGGTTGGGACTCAACGCGTAGCCGCTGGTCGGCGCTCTGGTCCATGGGGTTGGTCTCAAACAGGAAGCTGAGCAAGGGGGTGCCCGTTGCCATGGAAGCCTTCCTGGACGACAGCAGGGTGGGGGCTGGCCGGTCCCCCGCCAGGCCAGTGACCTCAAACAGCTTGAGCTTGGCTTCTAATCTGGACACAGCAACAACACAGTCACAACCAGGTTCAATAATATGTCAGCATATCCTATTGGGTTCATAAGTACAGAGCTGAAATAGGTTCATAATATTGGATATTAAACTGAGATTTTTTTCTGGTGCATTGATCCAAAACAATGTCTTAGCATTATTAGAAAGAACATTTACCGACATTGCCTTCTGAAAATTCAAAGCTATCAGACATTATTATCTAAATAAATATGTCAATGTAGACAGCCTTGAGCTGCCTCTGCCTGCTCCTTAATGAAAATTATCTGAATTTACGGTCAGCCCTTTTGGATAAAAGCATCTTCTAAATACCAGAGTATAACCATGAAATATGAACATACTTGATGGCTTGAGCTCCGGGTCTCTGTGTGAGCATGGAGTTGAGCGTCTCCACTGTCAGCTTGAGGACTTCATCCTTGTCCTTTTTCTCTTTGATGGACAAGGACAGTTTCTCTAGATGGAAGTTCACCTTCATGTCCTCAAACTACAAAAAGAGAAGACGTTCATTCTTATAATAATTAACAAAAAATCACTGAGTGAAAGATAGAAATATATATTTTGAAGTAAGGTAAGATCATCATTGAAATCTTTAAATGTTAAATTCTTTATATTGCCTTGTTTTTTTATTATTACTTTTTTTTCGGTGATTGCTTTTTGTGTTTCTCATAAACTTTTATTTCAATTATTAACTATAAACTTTCACTTATATACGCACCATGACTAATTCCTTGTGCATGAAAGCTAACCTGGCAATAAATCCTTTGCAATTGTAATTTTGTATTACAGTAGACAACTTTTGAATGCAAATTTTCTTTGCCATAGAACTCACATTCTTTGGCAGGTTGGGATTGACGGCTGTCTCGCTGTAGCCAATGGCAGTGTAGAGTTTGTTCTTCTCAGCAGGGGTCATAATTCTGTCAAAACCTTCAGCAGAGACACAATTTTACAAAGTCATTAAGAAGAAACTTTCATCCAAATCTAATAAAAAAAAAAAAAGCCATTAATGAGCAAGTAAGTGTTATGCCTCTTGCTCAGGGATAGCAACCGATAGACCGCAAACCTTTCTGCTGGGATCAAACCCCTTACCCCAAGCGACTATAAAGCCCCTGACCACACGGTAGACACATTTTGTAAATAATAATCTATCAATAATGGATTGTTGTTATCCATGAAAAAATATTAAAGAAAGAAACTCTGATTAGAGGCTTGATGTACCCATGAAGAAATACGTGCATTTACTTCATAAATGACCCCATTATTCCTAAAATACTAGCATAATAATAAAAATAGTGGTTATTTGTGTACCTCCGGTGTCCACCTCTTTAGGCTGTTCAGGGTCCTCTGCACCCCAGTTCCACGCCCAGCTGATCCAGCCCTGGCTCTGCTCCTCCTCCACCTTCATCCCAGGCCGGTAAATACACAGCCCTGCTTTACTTGCCTTTGGAAAATGAGTCAAAATGTCAGGCCATGGCCAAGAGATTACATAGAGAGCATACATACAGCATTGCTTATGGTGAAAAACCTAAAGCAAACACTGCACTACAATGAAAATAATATATAAATAATATAATTTGCGTTACTATAAAGATATATATAAAAAAAAAAGATTGAGTGTGAATGTGAATGTGTGTGTCTTAGGTTCTGATGGAAATGGTGATGAGAAAGCTTGGGCTGGTGTAAGCGTTACCTCCATCTCAGCCTGCTGTCTGGCCAAGGTGATATTGAAAATATCTAGCGTCTTCTCCGGCCCCTACAAGACAAAATCAATCACAGCTCTTTGCAGACCATGGCCACTCCTGCCAAACGCACCAATTACTTAACGTCCATCATTAGTTCCAGCAGAAAGGCTCTTCTGTCCGGTGTAGAGCGGAAATTATGGACTGCGTGGAATACAATACAACTGTTTTCAGCTGTAAATATTTCAAGTCGTTAATAATTAAATAAAAACATTGCCTGTATGGTTTATCTAACAGTCCTCTTTCTTCCTTTATAATATTTTTTTCTATAATCCCTAAATTTAATCTAACCAGGCACATCATTATTATGATCCATGACACACTTTATACTTCAATGGGTTGAGCATGTATGGATTTTTATCAGAAAAGCATAAAATAATAGTACATAATGAAGTGCTACTATATGCCGAAAGTCTTCTCACTGATAAACATTTCCATTGACTCAAAACTATGGATCTTGATGTTCCATAGTTTTGTATACTGGTGCATGATAGGTGCTTGCACTTAGCAGGCAATTACAGATTCCCAGTGGTGTCAGTGTAAGCATGGCTCACGTGCACATCAGTGTATCAGGGTCAACTTTCAGCCCATTAACGGATGGAAGCATGTCAACAACGTTTGTTATGGTTGAGTGGCGTTGCATCGTCAAGAATGATGTTGAGTCTAATCCCAATTAGTAGATGTTCTAATTGGGATTCATTTACGGAGTCTATATGAACTAATACGGGAAGATTCACCCAAATAATCAGTTGTATGAGGAAATGTGCAAAAAGTATTAGGTTTCAAAGATCAGAGAGAAATCATATGATCCCTAGTTATACTCGTGAATAAGAGAGAGGCAACATTATTGCCTCTCCCACAATTATTACACATTCATGCAAATGACGAGCAGGTAGGGGGTAGACACCTTGCTCAAGGGCAGTCAAAGTCAGTCAAGTGGAGGATAGAACCCAGGTGACCGAACCCAGGGGGGAATATAACCCAGTACCGTTGGCCTAGGTCCTCCTACCTCCAGGTCTTTGAGCAGCTCCTCGCTGGGTTTCCTGCTGGTGATCTTCAGCTTGTACAGGTCTCGGTAGCCCTTCACCGTGCAGCGGTGCTGCCGGATGTGTTGCCATGACCACATGTGGAGGCGGGGCTTCACGTCAACCTCCAGCACACCTGTGATGACGTAGCGCCACCTGGACACGCCCACAGACAAATGAACAAACACTCAAACAGACATACCGTATTTTCCGGACTATACGTCGCTCCCGAGTATTAGTCGCATCAGTCAAAAAATGCTCCATGACGAGGAAAAAAACATATATACGTCGCATCGGTGTATAAGTCGCATTTATTTTTAAACATTTAAACAAGAACGTTTAGTCTGGAGAGACTGAATAAAATTGCAATAGCAATATAGGTGTGTCGGTCCCACTCGTAGTTCTGAGAGTATACCGAATTCAGTGACACCGGGATTCCACCGGACGCGTATGCGCCGCGGTCCTAAACCTGAGCGCGGAGGGCTCCAGTTTTCGCTGGCCAAGTCATGCGCTGTGATATGTGTGACAGCTATGTTGCACAACATTGCAGCTAAGGCTGGGGTAGCTTTGGTTGAACCGGAGAACATTGAGGACGATGACGACGAGAATATAATTTATTCGGTGGTGCAGTAGGCTTGCAGCGTTCAGTTGTAGGCCTAATGAATGACGGTGCCATCTTGCGGCCGAAGATTATGTACGCACAATTTTGGCATACAAGTCGCTTCGAAATATAAGTCGCAGGGCAAGCCAAACTACAAAAAAACCGCGACTTATAGTCCGGAAAATACGGTATGCACACTGCTTGTAGGACTGATTCAAAACAACCCCTTAATAGTTAAGTTAAGATATTGCATTAAAAAAATATATAGTTTCTAATTGAAAGTTTGTCTCAAAGTGAAACTGAAAGTGTTTACTGACCATATATGGGTGTTTGAGTGAACATGGACGTCCGGTCTGTACTTCCGGTATGGCAGATTCCGCGACATCAGATCCACGGAACCCAGGAGCTCCAGAATGCTGATGTACTAGAAGGAATACAAGCACAACATTAAACCTTTTCAGTCTGAGAATGGATGTGGATCACTTATCTTGCACACACAATACAATGAAGTGAGATAGACTACTCGTGAGGTTGCCTTCCCAAAAGTCCCAGCAAGTGCTCTTATTCTCACAATTCCTCTCTAACTATAGTATCACTATAGTCTGGCTATTGCCAGACCAAGCTCAATCGTAGATTTAGTCTGGGGAAGCTGCCATCATTTTCTTCAGCACAAGAGGCGTGATCAACGCGCCTAGTTCAACTGACACTGTAAGCGATTGGCTGCTTGCCGTCGCTTCCCTTGTGTTATTGTGGTCGTTATTGTGTTAAACCAGCCAATAGCGACGCTAAGGGGAAAAGCCAGCTTGGTTATTTGCTCCCGCAAAAAACGGATTGGAAGCAGAAAGAAATCTACCGCTCTTCTACAGACCCTTGTGCAGGGCAAACCCAAATCGCCAACAGAACAGGCGGGGCTACCCATTCTAGTATCTCTATGCATGTATGGATTAAACGGGGGTATTAGCATAGTAAACATATCGATTATGTTAAATTTATGATTGTTTGACGCTATAATCGAAATCGCAATCAATTTTTTTTGCCAGCCCTAATGTAAACATAGCCATGAGGAATGGTTCTGTCTTTACGGGGTGGTTGAAACAGAAGAAAAGTGTTTTGGACTACAGCAGAAAGAAAAAAACATGTTCATCGGTTCTTCTTCATGTAAATCTTAACAAAGCATAAGCTTCGTCTTTGACTTGCAACAAAATAAATCCCTACTCTATTACCCATCCTCATCCTTCACTCCAACTCCTCTACTCATCTCATTGATAAATAATAAATACAGGGGATGGTCAGTATGATGGTTGGCTATTTGACTCCCAGTGGAACGGTACTAGGTTTGATCCGAGTGTCGAACAAGAGGCCAAATTCTGCCTGCTCCCTATTGACAAGCCTTTAGATTGGGTGTAAGTCACTTTGGATAAAAGAAACCAACTAGATGCCTTCGCCACAACATCAGTTCACCTGGTCCCTGTTCAGCTCAAAGGCCACCTCTCGGAGATTGACCACCAGGTCCACTTTGGGAGACGAGAAGTCCACGTCGGACCTGGGATTCATCCGGAGTTTAGCATCTGCTGTGATGGGCCGGAAAACTGTGGACCAAGAGCAGCGGAGAAGAACACATATATTGAATTTACACATCATTCAATTCCATGTTTGGTATGGAAATATATATTTAGGCTGCATAGTTCTATATTTATTTAGATGTTGCAGGTATTCGGCGGCTGAATCGTGTCTTACCAATACATTTTGGAAAATCTTGAAGCTGTTTAACCTAGTATGCTACCAGACTAACTCAGGAGTTCAACTAAAGACACTTACTGAAGTCATGGCTGACGTCGAGAGAGCTCTCGAGTTCAATGCTCTTCTGAAGACACCGCTGAAGGAAGTACAAAAATATATAGCATAAGATTAAGATATTAAACTGACGGATTTACACTCTAAACACACGCTATCTAGTTGCTTTACTCTTTACTCTTCCAAACCCATTACATCAATTGGTGTTGGTAAGAGAACTAAATATTTATTCTACTCAACAAGAAATCACAGATTCCATGCTACTATCTCATTAACAGCCTCGTGTCACTAAATGATCGCATGCTGACAATCCCATGTCCTCTTGGTCAGCAACGATGTCATGCAGACTGATGCCATGTCATCAACACTTGCCACATGACATTGGAATTGAGGGAAAGTGTTCCCCAAGCTTCCTACATACAGTGAATAAAAGAAGCCTCTCTGCGTTTCTTATGGTGTACAATGGGAACACGAGAGGACCTCATGGCTCTTTGTGGAACACAGAAGGACACAGAGTCATTCTGTCAGGCAGCAGGGAAGCACAGGCAGGAATTACATCCATCAATTATTTCTGACTACAAGCTGAGCAAGAATTCTGAAGAAGGTGAAACTCGTTTGTGGACTCTTTAGGGAAGACCAGCAGAAAGACTAATACACTGGTCTAATGAGCGTGGATCCATTTCTATGCATTTGCTCTTAGGTGAAATAATAATGTTGAGTTTCAAAACAGTTCAGAGCCTTGAAATCCAACATGAAATAGAGAATACAACAAAGCTCCTCCGAAGGCAAGATGCGACAGGTTTGACAGCATCACAAATGCCTGCCTGAGTATAAGCTATTGCTGACTCACCAAAGCCTCTTCTGGACCATGGTTGGAGAAGAGCAAGGAGTTCACATTCCAGTAGGCAAACAAGCTGTCGAGCTGCACCAACTGAGAAGAGATCCAAGATAAAACCGTTAGAATAACTACTGTGGTGCACATACCCAAACTGACTCTGATAAACGATAACGATAACAATGATTTGTTATCGTTTTTGAATATGAATACAAATAAAAAATGTAAATAAATGGACACAAAGATTTTTGGATCGTGATCCTGCTCAAAGTTTTTTACAAAGTCCTGATATTACGCCAGGTTGTCACACCCACAAAACTAAATGAAAACAAAGCTAAGCTATGTTTAATCAACCGTAACTGGCTGCTCTACCTTAAAGAAGAGCTTGGCCTTCTCATCCAAGAGGCAGCTGTTCCAGTTCTCATCGGTGGTCTTTGACAAGCAGACAGAGTGGACCAAGTTAGACAAAGGTACAGGCATATAACTGACACACATGCAACAAAGTCATTTGGAGATTAGAACGCTTCAGTCGGATATACAAGACGTCATTACATGGAGGCTGAGGTTTTTGAGTGACACTCCGAATGACAGAGGACAATTTGGGTTGGTGACCTGAGAAAATAAAACGAAGAGAGGTTAGCCTGACTTGCCTGGTTGTTAATCTTGCTTTGGGATTTCTGGGTGCATTTTGAGTGAAATACTCACATCATCCTCGTAGCGGACATGGATGTTGGATATCTTGACCTGCACATTTTTAATGACCTGTGTGACCAACTTCTCAACAAAAGTGTCCTGCTTTTCAAGTTTAGGGTCCTCTGTAAAACACAAGAACTTTTATTATACTTACACTACATAAGACATAAATGTATTATGTAGTGATATTTTTTTCAAATTAAAACTAAGCTATAAATAAGCATGATTTATGCTGTTTACGCTGCTTTATCAGTTCAGGATTTAGATACTTTTATAGTGTGAATAGTTTAAACATAAATTACATCCTTTATATAGGTCTCAAACGAATTGTCCCTTTAAGTTATTTTCACAGTGTCCCTTGGTAACAACTACAGGACTACAGCAAGATTGTTGTGTCTTGACTTGTGTCTTGGGACCTGTGTGAGCTAGAGCTGCTAGTCTAAAAGTAAATCGCAGGTCAAACCATAGAAGCATGGGTTTGAGTTCTGCTGTATGAGAATGTGTACATTTTCCTCTGCTATCATCACGGCCAGGAAACATCTACTATGCATTTTGTGATCTTGAGGCCATTTCATCCATTCATCCTCTCATCCCAGACCGATTCTTTGATCCATCATCCTGATATTCAGATGACCCTCTGACCTTGTTCAGCAGCCTTCTGCTTGGTCTCCTCTATCCGCTGGAGCTCCCTTTGACGAGCCTCTTGCAGCTGCTTTTCCTCCTTCTCCGCGTCATACTTTATACCTGGAGAAAACATAGATTGTAATGGTGAAGTATCGTTCAGAGCCAAATTTCTAACAATCCATTTTGTCATCAGAAGGGTCAAAGCAACTTGACATGGAGGTCCACCTGTGCAAGACTTGTTGTTTTCTTATTTATTTTTCCTTCTTTGTTCTTTTTTTTTGGTGTGAAACTGAGGCCCAATCCCATTTCTACCCCTTACCCCTTCCCCTTACCCCTTCAAAACAAGGGGGAGGGGTAAGGGCAAGTGGTAAGGGGTAGAAATGGGATTGGGCCTAAAAGTTAAGTGAAAAGCTTGCATGGACACACTAAGATTATTCAAACCAGGCATGCAAAAGCATACAAAACACCAGCAGCAGGAGAAATGGAGCGGACACTGGAATAGCTAGTTGACACTGTGAGGGTCTAAAGAAATAGTGAAAGCAATGCAGGTTGATATTACACATCCTACTGAGTACAGTAAGAGGTGCTACAAGCATCATGTTTTTGATCTAGCGTATCTTTATTAAAAAGCACAAACTATTCATAGATGTTTTGGTAGTTCAATTGATTAGATGTTAGTTTTCTGACTGCGCATAGGTTCATCAAGAGGAAGTGCTCTTACTGGCTGTGGGCACAACGAGCAGGTAGACACCATCCAATGTAGCCTCCACAGATTGAGTGTACAAGTTCTTCCATGGGATCTTTAGCTCTAGCCGACCTGTTTAAAAGGAAAAGACCAGGGTGAAACCAAGGTTTGTGTCAAATATTCAAAGCGGCGTGAAAGAAACTCTGAAGCTAGAATATTACCTATGTGCCCCGCTTTAACTTTGAAAGGAATGTCGAGTTGACTCTGAGGAAAAAAAAAGGCAACACACATAGGATCACCTGCAATGCCATCGAGTGCATTGTATTAAAATTGACATTTGTTCTTATAACATAAGAAAAATTTTAACGTATCAACTTACCAAGGCATTTTCCTTGATTTCCAAATTTCTAAGAATGGCATCACCTGAAGTTAGGGAATGCAAAGGATCGCGACATCATCAATCGTTCTTCTAATCCCCTCAAGCAAATAGACGTGAATCACTTCGAAGCAAACGGATTGCAAGCGACATAAGCAACGTTGTGTTACTGGAGTCTCAGAATGGCAGTTGTGTCAATAGACCTTTAGAGCTAAAAGTTGTATGGTATTAAGGTGTGTGATGTGTACAGTGGGTTTTCTCTTTGCCTAGGGCAACAGTTGGATCTTTCTGAATCACAAATCGTAATGCTCCTTTGAGAAAAACAAAAAATCCTTAAATTTATATAGACATCCAATGCGCAGTACATAGTGATTGTGTATATGTGTTTGAGGGGGATATAACACCTTTCACTAGCAAATAACCACCTTTGGGTCACTTATGTCTGAGTGAATGACAGAGAGACAGGGAGAGAGACAGATAGGGAGAATACATAACCTTTGGTTGAAAATAGCTGCAATGTGTGGGTGACATAAAAGCAATGACATCAATAAAAGACCTTTAGAAGCTTTCATGACTCACACATCAACTGAATGCTGCCTTAATTTAACATTGTGGAAGGACAGTATTATGAAAGCAAAGAAAGCACAACTAGGGTTCTCTCTCTTTGTTGTCTTGTTGTATCCCTCCAGTTAATTGGGCTTTAACCAGAAGTGCTAATAAAGATATGTTAACTAGGCTGTAATATTCCATTCAGTGTCTAAAAACAAGGGATACTTGATGATGCCAGGAAATAGAAGTGAAACATCAGATGCTGTACAGTAGCCAATTATTCATGTTTACAACACGCTCTAGGCCATTTAACTAGTTCAGAGAAACAGCAAATATGGTATTCAATTTCCATTTCGGGGTTTTGTGTATTTTCTCTATTATTACTATTATCACTAGCCATGAGATAGATAGGTCATAATATTGCATCTGAAATGAGACCCTTTATTACCATGGAGGGGCAGATGCAAGCTGCCTCTTAGAATTTGAAAGATGTGTCAGCGACAACCACTAAGTAAGCTTTTGCTCTAATCCTAAACTTGGGCCACATGGTGTGTGTGTGTGCGTGTAAAAAAGCAGACAAGGGCAAGGCATTGTTGAAGTCGAGGACACAACATTCGGAGCAAGTCCTAACCTGGCTTTATGATGGGTGTGACATTATTTCGTAAATCCCCCATGACTAAAATATTAAAATCAATAGGAAACAACGTATATGCCACTTTTTTGGCTAGCTCCAGTTTAACCACCATCTATGCCATGCTTGAACCGATCTGAGCGAGGTCATTATTGACATATATACAGAGGTATAGTGGCACTCTTACAAACACGCCTGTTAGCTTACGATGGTTAGCCACAGTTAGCTAGCTTGGCCAACGAACGAGTGAGCGGCTACAGCAGTGAGATGTGGACTATAAGATTACCTCCCCATATGCCGAGCTTGAGTTGTGAGCTATCGAGGTTGACAACGTAGTCTCCTAAAAACCTATTGAGGACGTCCACCACCACACTTTCGAAAACCATTTTGGCGGATCCTTCACGTCACTGTCACCATGTTTACATTCGGTGAACTCGGGTGACAGCTGCTCTGGTTTCCTGAATTATCCGACGTCAGATCAAGACGCCGTCCCGGGGGGCGGGGCCTCGGGGTCGAGCTGTCAACCTTTTCACAACAAAGGCCCTCTTGTGCCCAAGATTATGTTGTGATAGAAAATGAACGTATTCCATTCAAATATATTATAAACAGTAAAGGTCAAAGTAAAAGGGTTGGGGTGATAATGAAGCCATTGTACAATAGAGTTGCATTTATTGTTATTTGAAACAAAGACAAAGTAATATTTTACTACATTATGTTCACCATATGTGCCCGGTTCCTGACGTTTCAATAGTCTTGACGAAGACTATTAAAACGCCTCTGTACGTAGCACGTTAAACACAATTTTGAATTAGCATTTTATTATCAGGACAAATCAATCATCGTTTTTACGTGCAGTTGTATAATGCTGCTAACGACACTATGTGAGTGTAGCCTCTCATAGGTCTAACAATAGCATGCCATCTTCTTACATAATATTTCCTCTTTGTTACTTCTTGGTGGTATACTACTTCATTCATAAACAGATATTTACTATTACAAGTGTTTCATAATTTCACATTTATAACAAAATGTAACAGCACGACACCACATTTCTTTTTTTTACAAAAATACATTTCTAGGCTAGCTTTATAATGCGCTTAATGTCTATTGGACCTCAGAAGGGAGTAGCTGGCTGAGTGGTCTTAGGACTACTGCCCTTACCGCCCCTCGTCTCAGCGTTCCCGAAGCAGACCTATCCATCACCTTCAACCTCAATTCCAGCACCGAAAGGGTCTCCTCACTCAGCTCTGTGAAGAAGAAATCCTCGTTAAACACAGGGTGGCTACAGTTCCTGATGGTGGCACTCTTCTGAAGCTGCAGCTTCCCCGGGACCAGACACAGGCTCAAAGCGCAGCTCAAAGGTCGTTGGTCCGCATCATCCCGCATGAGGCCCTCCACCGACACCACCCGGACTCGTACTGTGAAGGTGCCTGAAGTGGAGGAGGAGGAAGTGGAAGAGGAGAGTGGCAACGGAA
>NC_082387.1:11315423-11320423 GCF_031168955.1 Gadus macrocephalus
CATGAATTCCGTTTTAAATGTTTCAGCCCTGCAGCCCAATGGCATTATATACTAAATATAATTACCTGACCCATCAGTGGAAATGTATTGCCATTACCAAAGATTAGGCATTTTTAAGACTTCATACAGCTACACCCAGGTCTTTATAGATGATGCATGGACAATATTATGTTCAACAATGTGGATTTTGGTGTGTATCTGTCTAAAACTAGAAATGAGAAAACATATTATTTTCCACTGTAGGCCGTATCATAGGGATGCTCAAACGAATCACCACAAACATTCTGTGTTTGAACTTAATGCACTGCTGGCCTCCTTTGCCGGGACTCTCTTACACACTTGCTATATTGACATATGCAACCATAATGAAACTGTGCCATATTATGCAAGATAAAACATTCACAATGACAGGTCAAGCTTTAGAAAGGAGTTACATTAAGTTACTTCAACGCACAAGTCTCTATAGATTTGGTCACAAAAGGCACAAACTCATCAAATGAATATAAAATAAAAATGTGGGAATTACATTCTTATCTCTAAATCTTGATGCATTGAAACTTTATTTCATGCTTCCACTCTTGCTTCCATATCTTGCTTTCATTCCCTCTCTCTCTCTCTCTCTCTCTCTCTCTCTCTCTCTCTCTCTCTCTCTCTCTCTCTCTCTCTCTCTCTCTCTCTCTCTCTCTCTCTCTCTCTCTTTCTCCCTCTCTCTTTCGCTCTCTCTCATTCAAGGTGCAGGGTTCCAGATTGTCCTGTGGCCTGAATCCAACTTTCAGATATGTCATGTGACCTCTGACTGAAATCTGATCCCAACATAAAGGAAACCTCTTAAGAATATTACAACTTCATTAATTCTGTAAGCAAGTGACCTTGTATACCTTTCAACCTGAGGACTCAACACTGCCCCCCCCCATATCGCCCACCCTCTCTCTCGCTCGCTCTCTATCTCTCTCTACCTCTTTCTCATTGTTTGATTGTCTCTCTCCTCCTTCCCACACGTTTGTCTTTCTCCTGAGTTAACTTCAAATTACAGCAGTTGGAACAGCGACGGCAAGGAGCGTAAAGTTAATTTCCCATGAAGACAGTTTTTCTAATGTGTCCACTTACAGTTCTCCAGTTCTGCAAATTGTGAAACAATTTGATGCATTGTAACTCTCAGTACCACGGGGCTGCTTAAAGGAATCTGGTTGATGAAGGACACTTGTCTTTAGAGTGGTATTATCTTCATTTATCTCATGATTTACATAGTGATTACATGATATGATCTAGTCTTGTGCATACACTTTTGTTCTTCTTAGAATCGTGGATCGCTGCTGATAATACAAATTGTCTTTGAACGTGTGATGGAACAAGGAATATATGAATGTAATTATGCGTTCATGCAAATAAAAAAAAGTCTGCTAAATAAGCATGGGGGAAATAATATTTTTTAGATTGGTTGAGTCTGTTTTGGTGTGTGTGTCTGTGTGTGTGTGTGTGTGTGTGTGTGTGTGTGTGTGTGTGTGTGTGTGTGTGTGTGTGTGTGTGTGTGTGTGTGTGTGTGTGTGTGTGTGTGTGTGTGTGTGTGTGTGTGTGTGTGTGTGTGTGTGTGTGTTATCTGCGTCTGTGATTTTGCGTATGAGAGTCAGTATTAGTGTCGCTGGAGATTAATGAATTAAGCTGCTCATTATGATGGCCTGCTCTTCTTGGTCATTAGGAAAAACGCATGTATAAATTGCCACCATGGCCCCAATGAAATGTGGGTAATTACTACTAATGTATCATTGCCTATTCAAGAGCGTAACATTTCTCTGCAAAGGGTCAACAAAACGTTGCCCCTCTGACCCAAATGTTTTATTCATTGATGAGACCCATATTACTCATTTTAAGGACGTAATATAGAAACAGTCAAACAGATATCAACGTCAGGCAGTTTGATTCGTTTTTTGGGAAACGATTTCTTATGATCACATGAACATTTATATGCCAGCCCACAATTGAGTGAGTGAGTGAGTGTTCCTGCTAGAATATATTAAATCAATGGCATTTAAGATTACCTTTTTGTTCATTAATAATCACCTCCTAAATTACCATTTTTGTTATATATTGGGTCGCCACAAACTGAAAGAGGAGTCCAGTTTCAATAAAGCCTGACCAATAATTTGGTCACATAATTTATCTTCTCATATTTTCTCATGAAACAGCTGTGTTCCTTGACAGATGACACGGATTAAAACATAGACGGAACATAAAAACAATAGGAAATCACGCCGGTCATATCCTTTAAATACGCTAAGAGAGCTCCAAGAGATGATGATGATGATGACAATGATGATAGGGGGATCACCGTAGACCAAGCAGGGTAATGGCGCTATATACACCTCTTCTTCTGTCTTAATTAGCGGCATTTAATTAAACGCTAATGCATGGAGAGCTATTAACGACATCGAAGCCTGCTGATCAAGGAATTAAGACACACGCACACACGTGCGCGCGCATACATTAAAATACGTACACGTACGTGCATACGCACACACACGTACGCACACACACACGCACGCACACACTCACACACATTAAAATACGTGCAAGGGGTAACACATCTCACACATGCACATGCACACACTCGCACACACACACACACACACACACACACACACACACACACACACACACACACACACACACACACACACACACACACACACACACACACACACACACACACACACATATAATCATGTTTCAATATAATTAAATTGGATATACTTTGCACAAACATGAAAAAACAAAATCCCCCAAAAGAGAAGAGGAAGTGTTTCTGGCCCCCATCATTAGAAACGACACCCGGCTAAGACTTCAGGTCTTCCCTCCCACGCCTCTCCTCCACCGGCGCATCTCAATGATGTGTTCAGAGGCTGCAGGTGTGACTGCAGCGGCCCCGCCAGAGCCTTTCGGATGCTAAGCAGCGCTGACCGGAGGCTGAATATAAGTCATGTCCAGAGGGCGGGACAAGCCCCTTTGTGTTACTGAATTGAAGAGCCTCATCTTCAAAGCTGTTTCTTTTTTGTTAAAAAGAGAACGGAGACAAAAGAGCAAAACTTGATCCTACATGCTTACCTTTTGAAGTTATGGAGATGTACAGTATCGGCTGGTTTTCCTATCCATCTTTTGAGGAACACAGCACGGACACATCTATATCGACACGGTGGCTCTACGGTGTTTTGATGTTGGGCGCTTTGACAATCGGTACAGATGCAAGCGTCCATCAATGTAGAACAAACACACACACACACACACACACACACACACACACACACACACACACACACACACACACACACACACACACACACACACACAAACACACACACACACACACACACACAGACACTCAAACACACACACACACACGCACACGCACACGCACGCGCACGCGCACGCACACGCACACACACACACACACACACACACACACACACACACACACACACACACACACACACACACACACACAAATATAAATACTTAATCACACCTATCAGATTGGGCAACGTTTTCAACCAATTGTAAATTGCTGTGTTTGTTTTTCAATTCATATAATATATAATATGTAAATCCACATGGTACTTTAAATTCTTTGTTGACACCCATTTCCCCAGGTCAGGCCGGTGTAAATATCAACGTCCTAATATTGGCAATTGATGGCAAATCTAACTTGCCGCACATGCAGATGTGACCAACAAGTGTTTGGTCCGTTCACTGCTAATGTGTTCTTATTTAAATTAATACCGAACAAATAAATCTAGGCTTATGAATAAATAAATAAAGGCTACAGTCTAATTAACGGAAACATATTTTAAATTATAACTATATGTGTACAGCATAAAGCCGAGAACCCCTGCGTCGCAGTGTGGATGGGAGTATGAGACATGAATGTTGTGGCCCACGCATTTCACCACAAATTCTGTATCCAATTAAAAACTACTAATAACTAATTTAATTATAGATATTATTTTTATTTCCATGACTAAAGTAACAAGACCACTAAGCAGATGTGCGTAGATAAAATAAAACAGAAAAAAAACTCCGACAACCAGATATATTTCGATTCAATTTCTTTATAAATATTTTCAGATAAATAGTGATATACAAGCATGACAATGAGGTGCACCGCACACAGCCTAATGTTAAGCAACACAAAAAGTGCAACTGGCCTCAACCATAGATATGAGGGACTATATGCCTGGACAAAGGTTGAAACATTGTATAAATAAAAAGTATTTAGAAACAGTTTTGGAACGATGTCTGCACGATCCGCTCAGTGAAACGTTCTTTGGGATTAGCGTTTGCTTCTCTGATTGTACATTTTAGTGCCACTTCACATTTTGGGTTAAATTCCCTCATTAATTTCGACATCCATCCAATGAATGAACAACCAAAAGTTGAAACACAGCACAGTTAAAACCTTAATGAACCTTTTCGAACCGTTGTATAGCCACAGCCAACTATACATGCACATATTTTTGAAATGTTGCGCTACATTGTTATGTATTTTTTTTAACTACCCGATAATTTCCTTCGATTAGGACAGAAGCAGGGCCGGATGAAGAGGGGCACCTTTACCCTCCAGCATCTCGCTTTTCTCCAGCATCGATGCCGCCGAGCAGAGGGGTGTGGACCCGGACTGCAGCCCCGTCAGTGCCGTCCCAGGGCCGAGAGATGGGGTCGGTTTGATCGGCACGGGAACCGGCAAAGCCTGTCCGTTGGCGTTCTGATAAAGGCCCTTCATCGACATGCCGAAGGGCGCATAATCAGTGGGCGTGTGCACGGGTACGCTCCCCATGGACTCGGGAAGCATCCCCACGTGGGGCCACATGGAGTTGACCATACTGCTGAGCTGCGGGGGGACCGGGTAGCCCAGGTGGTGCATGACCGAGGTGAGGGGCAGCCCGCTGGCCATCACACCCTTGTAGTCCCGGTTTATTATGTTCTCGATTGCGAACGGGTGTTTAAAACCC
>NC_082387.1:11325423-11335423 GCF_031168955.1 Gadus macrocephalus
ATGTCTATTTCAAATGCAGTTATAGAAATATGGGACAGTTGCTTCATTTTGTTTATATGCTACAGGCCGAAAGACTAAATGTATACGTAACTTACTTGCTCCTTTTAAGTGTAACATTGCTTGGGGAGTCCAATTCCTCCACTGAAAAGGGTGGAAAGTGCTTACAACTCTCTGCTAGTTAGCGATCTATCTCTTCTCTTAGTTCTCTACATGTAGTTTTGTTGCGTGAATGCTGCTGAGGGAGGTAGCATATTTGATTGATTCGCTGAATTGTCCAATCATGTGGTGATAACCAAAAAGAAAAGCGATACCATTGGCCTGGGGCGCACACTGGTGCGACCCGAGGGCGAATTTTCTTGCGCCAATGAAAAGCTGTCTCTGCTTGATAGACAGCAAAAACTTAACGAGCTTTCAACGTGGCCGGCGCCCCTGACTTGGAGGAGGGCTTTATTTCGAATGACCAATAACTAGCCAAGCCCAAGGGGCGGCGCCCTAGCGCCCTCTATTGACCCACCGCCACTGATTGGATAATTGGATAATTGAGCATGAGGCCTAATCCCTACCGGCTCATTATTAATTATGAATCAACCTCTCCTTTAGATAAATGCCGCGGGGGAATTCTTAGCAGGGCTGTAGTTGTCATGGTCTGTCTGTTTCCTTTTCTTGTTTAGGTGTGTTTCCTGGTGTTTCCTGTTTTACTTTGGTATCTCTGTCTTGTTTCTCCCCATGTCCGGTCAAGTTTCCCTCCTGTGTGATTACTGCTCCCTCCCCTAATGTGTTTCAGCTGTTCCTCGTTGATTGCCCTGTTTGGTATTTAAGCCCTTGTCTTTCCTTTGTTCATCATTGTGGTTTTGTTGTGAGTTGTGTCCTGTGTGTTACCGGTGTTACCTGTGTTACCTGTGTCACCTGTGTTATCTGTGTTCTCGGTGTTCCTTGCCTTTTTGCGTTAATAGATTACCCTTTACCTGAACTGTCTGCTATTGGGTCCTACCTGCCTGCCTGCCACCCGCTAACCGTGACACTGGTGGGAATAGTGAGTTTATCGTATCAGATCACAGGCAGAAAACAGGTTGTAAGTCACACCAACCGGAAGAGATTATCCACCTGAGATGATCTGCTTGGAACACTTTCTCCTGCAGCACTGTGTACAGTTTATAAGGACTCAAACCATGCATTCTTATCTTTAATATAAACAGCAAACGTTGGTTTGGAATACCTTCGTAACACCTCTTTTTTTATGAACTATTTCCTTGACAGCTCCCATACTTCCCAATCAAATCATTGTTTGTAATTTAACACTTTGTATGTATTGCTGTTCATGAAACTGTGCTGTATCTAGTTTTTATGCATTCTCATTCTATTTTTTTATGAATACAATTGTAAACTAATTATGATTAAACCTTAAATTGTCAACTATTTGACCAAAATGTAACTCAGCTGTTTTGCATTTCATTCTTGAGTTAATGTTCTTATCAGACGTGAAATTATGAAAAAATATTGACTTACAAAATACCTCATGTCATGTGCAAGAAACGATATTGAATAACCATGCTATGCGAGTGCCTTCTGATTTGTCTATTATTGTCTTTTTTCACAATATTCATTGTAGGCTATTGCCCCCGCCTCCCACAACTTCACTGACTCTGGCGCTGCAAAAAAAAAACGTCACCCTAAAAAGCCAATTATATTTCTCGTGCTCCTTAGTTTGCGTGAAATACTACGTGCAGCGGGAAGAGAGGGAATATAATACATTGATGGCTGCAACAGTAACCCAACACGCTCCCCTTGTTGTGTCAGTCACCATCAGTATCAGTTCCTATGCACTCTACGTGCCTTTCACCGTGACGCACATGTATTTGCTAGATGGAGAGTAAGGGGGGTCTGTCTCTGTCTGATGTAGGGGTGGGAACTAGGGACTCCCTGCATCTCCCGGCGCGAGCGCGGATAAAATGTATCATGCGCGCCCCCGCTGAATCCTCTCCTCCCTGAGTCACACCCACTCCACCACGGTGCTGTGGGGGTAACTGGCGAGCCCCTGTAGAGGATGGGAGGAGAGGACCAGCCCACCACCACACTCATCTGAGAGTGCTGCAGTGAGCGCACAGCGGGAGATTGCTGAGGCATAAAGAACACATAGGCTATCAAAACACTACCATCACTTTGGTCTATGGAAAAACCACCAGCGGCGCCGCATCGACGTTGTTGTTGGCCGACATGGACGATTATTTGCGGAGCGTCAGAAGCACGTTGGGGGTGAGTTGTTCTGAGACCGCGAGCAGTCACAGGCACGGCGATGATTGTGGAATGCTGATAATGAATGAAAACGATGACGTACGCCGGCTGTGCCACAGGCTGCGTCCCTGTTGCTGCACACGAGTCGCGCTCGTCAAACACCGCCTCCCCCCGTATTTACTCGGTTTCTCAAGCACCTGTAGGTTTACAAAAGGGGAGGCAAAAAGCGCGATGACACTGTAGCATTCGACCCAAGACACCGAGCTTGTCATATTTACTGGAAAGCAAGTGTGTGCATTTGGTCGAGGGTCTGCATTCTAAGAGAGAGAGAGAGAGAGAGAGAGAGAGAGAGAGAGAGAGAGAGAGAGAGAGAGAGAGAGAGAGAGAGAGAGAGAGAGAGAGAGAGAGAGAGAGAGAGAGAGAGAGAGAGGCGTGACAAGTTCAGGCGGAGGCTCTCTATCCATCAGCTCTGCGGACCTTGTCTCATCAGCAGAATACATTAACAGCTCTCTCACGTATGCCCATCAAGCGAAGGAGGTTATGTAAAACACCGTGAAGCAAAACGTCAACCAACACCAGCACGATAAGTTTGCTGCAAAGCTGCAGAGCATCACACGTGCATTGATTCTCTCGTAGTATAAAGAGCGCAGTCGTTGTATGGTGGGCTGCTACACTATTTTGTCGTTGTTGTATCTTTAGGCCTATTCTCATTCCACTACAGATACTACCACTATCAACACTGACGTCATGAGCCATTATATTACTTAATTTAAATGACTATGGTTATGAAATGGTTATGTTGTATTCCCCGCTTGTTATGTAATACATTTTTGGGTTCTATTTGTACGCTTTTATAGTTTAGAAGACAAAACCTTAACAGCTATTTCCCTGGTTTAAACGTTTTTAACAATTAGAAGCAAACATTTATTATACCGTTCACCCCTTATACCACCATTCCGTGTATATATTTTTTCTTTCTTTCTTTCATTCTTTCTTTCTTTCTTTCTTTCAAACACACACACACACACACACACACACACACACACACACACACACACACACACACACACACACACACACACACACACACACTCACACACATACACACGCAAGCAAACACACATGCAAACAAACACACACACACACACACACACACACACACACACACACACACACACACACACACACACACACACACACACACACACACACACACACACACACACACACACACACACACACACACACACAAACGCACTATTCATTCTGTATGGCTTGAGTCCAGGGCATCCATACTTCTAATTGGCCTGGCTCCTAGTGGCTACTCTCTCTCCCCTCCTCTCCCTACTTCATCTCTGCAACCTTCCCATAATACACTCCCCTACCCACCAGCACACTCTACTAAACACTCCCCCTACGTATTAATACACCCTCCCCCATACAACACACACTCCTCTATTTACAGTACTACACACTACTACACACTACACATTAATACACACTACCCTATACAAAACACACTCCTCTGTATAAAAATACTACACACTAGTACACACTACTACACACTACCATATAAAATACATACTCCTATAATACTACACACTACCACACACACTCCCCCTGCCCACTACGACTCACTCCCTACACACGATGACCTGACACACTCCCCTATACACTACCACACACTACTCCATACCAAACACACTCATCTATATACAATACTACATACTACACACTCCCCTAAACACTACTCACTCCCCTGTACACGTACCTTTCAAAACATATGCACTCACATGCAAAGTCTTGGAAACACTAGAACACTATCCTCTTGTCCACGCCTACACTGTGTTACACACTCTGACATGCTTCACACCCACTAATTCACTCCCCGGTTACTTTAGCACAGAGACAGATAAATGTGCTGAGTGGATTGATAGTACATCCGTCAACCACTCACACACAAAGACACACACAGACACACACAGACACACACACACACACACACACACACACACACACACACACACACACACACACACACACACACACACACACACACACACACACACACACACACACAAACACATTCACACACTTGCACCATACATACCTATGTGTGCATGCGTGCACACAATTGTAATACATTTGCTAACAAAAAATGAGATTATTTTACTGAGAGGGAATGCCTTTTTACCACGTGATAAAGGAGGGTCTGATTGAATAGCTTTTCCTTTTTTGTATGATTCTAAGGATTGGATGCAATTATTTTACACTCATCAAATATATCAATCAAATATAATAATAATTTAACTATCAATCCATGTGTGTGGTATTGGAATGGTTACGGGCATCTGCAAATGCGTAATGCGGTTTGTAATTGTGTAAGATATGGATACCTGCAGGTGTGTGTTAAGAAGGAAAGGCTTGAGTTACCGTCTCGTATCTTTTCAACCACCTTTGATCATAGTTGTGACACCTGACCCCATAGTTAAACAAGATAGCTTATCCATCTGTCTATTTACTTTGGTTAACGGGCACTGGGTGGGGAAAAGGGAGCGTTTCCTCCACTGACAGAATGGTTGGGTGACGACACTGCTGTGCAGTGAGACCATGTGTCAATGTCTGATAAGGTCTACCTGATTTTGTGACGCAAAGCTAAGGTAAACTTAGACACACACTGTACATACATATATATATATATATATATATATATATATAACCAAGACATTAACTAAGTATAAATATATATCCTTGGTTAATGTCTTTACATAATTTTTCAATTAAATCATTAACAAAAAACTTAATTTTCTTTCTTTTCAGAGCATTTGATTTCTGATGCAAGAGAATTAATACAAATATGACAAAAAATGCCTCTCAAATAAATAGCCCAGCCTAGCCCAGCTTTGAACACGGTGGAGGTTTTTAGTGATTTGAAATATGCACACAGACGTACGCACGCGTGCACACGCACACACGCACACACGCACACACACACTCACAAACCCACGCTCCCTCAGCTGTCTCTTAGTAATGCATCTCTTCCTTTCTGCGGCCATCTAATATTGACCCACTCTCCTTTCCCTGGCTCGCTCTCCTACCCCTCGCTCTCTCTCTTTCTCTCTCGCTCTCTGCTTTCACTCTCTCTCCCTCTCTCCCTCTCTCTTCCTCTCTTGCTCCCCCTCTCCCACCACCTCTCCCCCCTCCATGAAGGCTCTGGTTGCCTTGCCATTCCAGCTCTCTCCTACAGCTTAGTTTTTTAATTAACACTGTTTGGAAAAAATACTGTTAGACATTTCAAATTCCCATCAGTTCATATTCATATCAATTCACCATTCCAAGCAAGCCTCTCTACTGATAATATTGGGCCTTTCTTAATCCGCCTCTGCATTTGAAATGGTAAGTAGAAGACAGGCTCCATCTACCTCTCCAGCTGCCATCCCCTTAGAGTGCTTTACAATTAATGCCTCTTATTTGCTCTCTTCATGCATTTTTCATCACTTATGTGTTTCAGAATGCTGCAGTCCTCTAACACAGTTCTATCTAGCCCTATAACAGCTCCTCCATGTACACTCAGCCTTCCGTTATGAATAAACCCGGCCCAGGCTCGATACTGATATGCCAGAGGGTAAAATGCTGGTTGGTTTGACTGACACAGAGTTCAGATCGGGGACGATTCGGATGCCCCTCCGACAGACAGGACACAGGCGAGATGTTGTAACAGGAGCTTATTGGCAAGTTGAAAAATGAACAAGGCGTCTGCTGACATGTCAGAGCTCTTCCTTGAGTGTGTGTGGTGATCATAGACATACATTGCCTTGGATCGAATGGCAATGTTGCCGCCATAATGTTATGTGTATAATATGATTAAATAAAATTAAATAATTTAATTCTGATGGGAATTGTAAACATTGTAGTCGTTTTTTAATCCAGAACACTGTAGCTGGCTCGTTTATTAGTATTTGTTTAAAGGGCAGTCCCGCCTCTTTATGGATGACAGTGGTGAAGATTTATCCTCGTAATTATTACCCTATGCACTACAGGTATGCAGCCTCACCCAATCCCAGATGAATCAGCGTGACTCATGCCAGGTATGGCCTATATATATATATATATAGGCCATCTATCTAGCCCTACATATATATTTATATATATATATATATATATATATATATATATATATATATATATATATATATATATATAGGCCACACCTATTCCTTCAGATACACATGCAAATGTATTTCTATTACATAGACAATTTTTTTTATTCTTGATTAATGAAAAATGTAGGTAAATTAGTTAACGGAGACACTGTTAACTTTAGATTTGAATAAGTATATGAGCAAATTGTGTGCTCTGATTCTCCCAAAAGCACAAGACATTCATCACTTTATAATGGAATAAAGTATCGTATTGTCTCTACAAATATTATAACTATTTAGAATATAATAGATTCCGGAGGAGTAAATTGTTTCTGTCCAAAGCATTGCCATAAAGTTATAATAGGTCACTCTGGGTAACAAACAAACAAATTTGATGTGTTTTTGTGCATGTGTGTGTGTACTTCCATATTACACATGAGTACAAAGGGGCACACTGGCTACTTACGTAATGACATTTGGTAATAGCTAAATCACTGAATAGTAGTTTCTTGTCTTCGATAAACAAAGTACTGTCTTATCACATCTTAGTAAGATTGATTGGGCATTTGCTCCACACATATTGAAAACAATTTCATACCCATTGCACAAACGTTGTAAAAATAGCCATGAGTCTCGATGATATGCCATCATATTAAGATGCTATTTCATTGATTTACTCCCAGGTGATAATTCTCAGGCTGTTGGCCATCCGTCTTTGGTGGGTAAAGGAAGTCACTCCTTATTTGCTGTAGGCCTCTCTACTTGTTGAGCCGGATCCAACATGGCGGGAAACCCCAGTGGTGTCCTGCCCATACCATCTGTCAGCTCACTGCCACTTCGGCTATATTCAGTCCTTTTACCATCCCCTGTTTACCCATTTAGCAGACCTTTCTCCAAAGTCGTCTTTTCTAGTAAACATGGTCATTGGTCATTAACTAGCAGGTAGTAATCTTTCTAAAGGATGCCCACAGGTTAGGATGTTGACATTCAATTTCAAACCCTTTTCAGCTTGGAGTGTGTGGGAGTGTGTGTGGATGATGGCTGGTTCAAGCGATCCCACCTGGCTGAGTGTGATTGGACTCTGGGGCGTTGCGAGGCTGCACACATCACATGCTACTGAAGAGCCCTTCTCCCCAAGGGAGATGGGGATAGGGACGTGTTTGCCCTGGTAGAATGTGGGTTAGGGTATGGGTTAGGGTTACCCTAACCACAACCCTAACCCTAACCCTACCACAGCATGTTTCTGGCCCTCCGAGGAGCCACCATCGCAGCCCAGCTGAACCTGCAATCACCCCGTCTGCTCTCACCTTCCCAGTCGAGGCAGCAGAAGAGAGTGGTGCAGCCACCCAGGTGGCGTTAAGTGACAGACATTGCTACAGAGTGAAACTACCGAACCACATGACTATCGTGGCCTCCATGAACGGAGTCAGTATTTTCATCCTCGATGGAGCGGGTCGAAGTGCTAATGAAAGTCCACAATTAGTATTTAAGTGGGTGGTAAAGGTTGATTTGAATATTCCTTTTCAAGCCGTACTTTTTCGTCTGGAAGAGCTCTGGCCTGAATAATGCATCGGATAAGTGTAGGCCAAAGCAAAGATATTTTAATGCAGTTAAGGCTGAGTTGTGTTACACAAACTCACACTCAGATCAGCTCCCTTATGCTAGGATCAGACAACACAAATTCGTCATCATTTGACAAGATTTTTGATCTTTTCATGAATGAGCCTTATCGTATGACATTATCGAGGAACAGCGATGAAAACCCAACATGTTTATCCGCCACGAGACCTTGGGGTAGCTAGCTACATTTATGTCTTGTCCTTAACACATTCAACTTTTTGAACGATACAGCCCATACTGTCATCTTTGTCCAAGAATAGGTTCAACAATCTTTTTTTCTTTAGACAAGACAACTTGGCCTTCCGACCCGATGTCCTATGAAGTCACACAAGGTCGTGAAGGGCAGCTAATGATGATTGGTCGGGCCATACTTAGTGATGCCGGTCTCTCAGTCTCCCATCAAGAATCGATGGCATGCCTTCTCCGACAAGGTGACCAAACTATTGTGAAGTCTGACCCCCGAATTAAAAGGTTAACGCAGACAGTTCATGTAGATGTCAGATGATCAGTTAATTAAATGTTATGCTCAGTTAATTTTCTGTCAAACCAAACCTTGAGTTAACAAGCATTCAGAGATGTTTCATAAAGTTCTCCAGCAGAAGTGTCCTCATCTGGCATGCAGCAGAGTAGACCTAATGGATTTCTGCTCAGCGATCCATTTCTTGGTCTGTTGAATCGATGGCTGGTCTCGTCTTGTCCGGTCTCGTCTGCTGGGTAAGCTGGAAATTGGGCTTTAGTGGTGACTCTGATTGTGCATTTCTTATTTTTGGTGCATAGAATTCATACAACTAAAATGATTATTCATTGTCATTTGAATGCAACATCCTGCCTGAAACACGTCCAGTGGGGAGGAGACCTCGGGGAAGACCCAGGACTAGGTGGAGAGATTATATCTCAACACTGGCCTGGGAACGCCTCGGGATCCCCCCGTCAGAGCTGGTCAATGTGGCCCGGGAAAGGGAAGTCTGGGGCCCCCTGCTTGAGCTGCTCCCCCCGCGACCCGACCCCGGATAAGCGGACGACGATGAGGATGAGATCGTGCCTCGAACACGCTCAGCCATTACACACCCCAGTTATGAAAATCAGTGACATTAACTCGCACATTGTGCTGTTCTTCTGTGTGTTTCTGTGTTCTCAAGGCAGGGGGATGGGTCGCTGGCCGCGGCGTCCATATCGTCCTAGGGGGACCAGAGGTAGACGTGGACACGGTGGCCTCCACCTTGAGCCTAGCGCTCCACCTCAGTCAGGTGAGGATAGCTTTCATGTCAAGGTGTACGGTTGAAATCTTTTGGGCAGTTATACTTCTGCACATCAGGGGGCCCCGGTCCCAGGCACGAGATTCATTTACTGCGATGAATGTTCACACCACAAACACAAGCTACACAATGAAACAATAGCAGTATTTTCGGATTTGTATGACATTACAGATTGTATAACTACGCTATGGAGAAGTTAAGATGTCGATTACAGGATGGACAGCATGGATCGATCAGAACAAACAGACTAAGGAACGCAAACAGATGAGGCTAAAAAGCTATCAAACAGAGCATTTCTTAATGGATTCCAACCTGAAAGTGTGCGTGACGCACAGGCCAGCATTAGACAATTTGTTGAATTTTGCGCCTCTCCGCACCCAAACCACAATGGACAGGCGCTCTGCAGCAGCCAATCATAACAGGTTGGCACGGCAGCCCTTTAAGAAACAAGATAAGATATGATGAGACAAGATACAATTTTATTGATTCCCAGGTGGGGACATTCTGGTGTTAGCCGCGGCAGAACGATAGCCGATGAATACAGCTGCATTTAGATTATCGCCTAAAGAATTCCCTCAAAAATAAAATGAATGAAATAGAATAGATGAATAATATACATATAATTGAATAATAAACAATAAACAAATCAACAAATTTAACAGGAGAGCACCTGCAGGCTACAGCTCATCATAAAGATCACATCCCCTTTAAAATCATGTGCAGGCTTAAGCCTACTAAGGGCCAATGAAA